>NC_092636.1:8650459-8695459 GCF_039555335.1 Amphiura filiformis | reverse complement strand
AGACCATTTAAAACATGTTTTAATGTTTTAAATGGTCTATGATCACATAGTGATGGATGTTGATTGCACCATAGACCTTAAATGGTCTATGATTGCACAAAATATTAAAATTTTGTAATGTTTTAACATCTCATATAATGCGGCCCATACACATTCAATTTGATTGGTCAATATTGGGGACCCTAGATGCTGGACTGAATACAAAATATTGAAGAGATCTAATAAAATCACTATTAATGTTCATATGCACAATGGTAGATAATCTTGTATTTAGGATCTTTGATATAGATAAATCAAATTGATCATCTATGGGCCGCATAAGTAATAGATTCCAATTCTATGGATTTTACCAGATTGTTCATATCTATCAGCACTCAGTGACATAATTAAAGCCATATTATATGATTTTGATCACATTTGAATTCTGTTATTTTTTGCCAAAATTATGACAAACATTTGTAATAGTGACAACTGTTAGGAAGGTTTTCTGGTCATATAAGCTGAAATAACGAGGTAAACTGAAAGAAGAACCCACTCACTATATCATTAAAAATTGCTCAATTGTCCTACAAACACAACAACTTTAGCCAATAAGTGTGAGCTGGGACATGTATAAACATGTGAAAAAAATAACCAAATTCATTTAAAAAGATTTTACATTATGGCTTTAAATAGACCTTGATTTTTTCACAGCACAAATGTTTATATTCTTCCATTTTACAGGCTTATCGTTCACATTTAAAGGGGTATTTTGTGATTTTAGCATCACCTTTTAGGGTATGGCTCGATAGTTATCCACAAAAAAGCTACTTCAAATTACCAGCCCAAATATACAAATGGGATGATATCTTTGCCATACGACTGAATCTGCATAAAAGCCTGTGCACACAATCATGATGCAAAATGTAGTCCCAGGTTTCTGATAGTGTTAAAATCTCAACTTTTTTGGAGTAAGTTTGGGGGATGAGGCCATGGATCACAAAATACCCATTTTAAGCTATTCTTAACAAATTCAAACATTTTTACGCTTTTGCTGGGATCACTGACAGTACATTTAAATCATAGAAATAGTAAAGAATGTGCATGTACTTACCAAGTTGTATGATGATTGGTGAACAGGATCCTACAAGAAAACAATGATTCAGTGGATATTTTTGGAAACTCTTTTTGGCTCTGCACATAGCCTTGGTTTTGAAGTCACAACCTTTGTTATGCAGGTATCTGCTTAAACAAAGGCACCGATCCAAATCCAGAAATCTCAGAGAAAAGACTGAAGTTTAACATATAACGGCTCTGCTGAGTTGAACTAACAGGTGTGGCAAGTACAAAACAGGTGGTTTGTGTTCAAGAAGACGAGCTGCAACTGATCACACCGCTTGCAGGGGCTGGTATTTATAGGGCATCTGATACCGGATGCTATATGGCACCACCTCCAGTCTGACGCAAATCATACCCTGGATTTCTGACACCATACACCCTCGCTTATCATGCTTGTCAGTTATATGATTTATAGCCATAGAAGTTGGAACTTTGGGCAGAGGGGATACTCCCTGATATTGACAATGTATATTTCTAGTGGTCAAAAGCAGCAGTTTGTAACCTTATTGTTGCACTATCTTCCTTGAAGCTCTTAAGACACCCTCATTCTTTTTGAGGAGGAAAAGTCTCTTTTTCCACACACTCCTACCTAAAATGTATCCCTCTAAAGTCGCAATTTTATAACAGATGTACTACTTGATGATTGATACATGACTGATTTTGTACAAAGTTCTTGTTTAATTCAGTAGCAAGGTCAAAAATAATGGGGTGGCCATCAAGAATTGGGGTGGCAAAATTATTCTGGTGTCCAAATGTATATTGTAAAGAAATACATTACACATTAGTCATAGTCATGAATTTCTAAATCTTCACTTCAGAAACATAAATTTTCAATCAGTTACCTGCTCCTCCCTTGTATAAGTTTTTTGTTCTAAGCCCAGTTCACTTTTTTTAAACACCTCTTTCATCAGGTATCTTTGCCCTAAACATGTTTCTTCCCGCCGATGAATAAGGAGTCCCTTCCCCCGGACTCACAGACCGGATCCCAGGGTGGAATTGAGACAGATTAGCTGGACAATATTTCACACTGAAATTGGAGGTTTATGCTTATAATATAAATATTTTGACTCTATCAGGCCATATAATGGCCAAAACAAATTAAGTCTCCTCGGCGCCTGGACCGGATCCCGTGGTAGAATTGATTACACTTATCTGGATAACATTTCACATTGTTATTATTGGAGTTTTAATGCTTGGTATACCATGATTAATCTAGTTAATTGACAAAGTGATCAGTGTATTAGATATGTACGGGGGAAAAAGAATCATGCATTGCACAATAGCACGATTATACATTAAATTATAAGTGAAAACATAACATGCACAGGCAGATAAACCAGAGTAAAAACTCCGGACATACCTGCCTGTGTGGGGATTTGAACCCCAGACCTCTCGTTTGCAGGGCAAGTGCTCTAACCACTGAGCTACACAGACTGTCCCTGATAAACAGGACTCAAGTCTGGTACTTATGGATATAAGCAGTCAGGGTAAATAGTACAAACAACACATAGCACACCAGTGTACAAATCAATTTTTAATGCGTACCCACCAGCCTAATATAATCATACAAAAAGGGAAGAGGCTTACGCATCATACACTGGCACGTAGTAACATTCAAACATTACAAACTAATGATGCTTAATCATTATTCTTAATATATCAATATACAGGGGAAAGAAGAATCATGCATTGCATGCACACAAGCACAATTAAAGTACATGATATTACAAGTTGAAACACAACATGAAGCTGTAAAAGACACCCTTGTTCTTAAAGGGGGTCACCTACCCTATTGGTTTAGGATATAGATTTTCTTCAAACTTGCGTACAATGTCAAATTGGATTGCAGGATTGTAAACAGTGAAATCTGTGAAGGTATGCCATATTAAACTTCATTTAACAGTTTTATCTTGAGAAGAAACCAAGTGATTTTTTTGTCGATATACATATATAATACAGTTCCCTTATTACATGTTATAGAAAACGTGCACTTAACAGGAATAATGCCAACATGATAAAGCAGTATCAGATTCAGCAAGCTGCTACTAACTAGTAACAGAATTTTCGTGCATGACCCAATTTTATCAAGGTGAAATTCCTGGACCTACCCCAATGCAAATGGATGTGGTAATCTTTGCTTGTGTGTTACCACAAATTGACATGTTGTTTTCATGATTTCTTCAAAAATACATCGTTTTGTAACATCAAATTTCTGGATGGTAATGGGAAAACTAGGATCTATTATATGATACCAAAATCCCATTATCATCAACAGTGCGGTAAAGTGAGTGGTTGAGACTGTCAATTGGGTCAAGGATCTTTAAGTCTCTTTTTCCACACACTCTAAAATGCATGCCCAAAGTCAACATTTGGGGTTTGATTATTAGTTACAAAGAAACTGATCGCCCTTTGAAAAGTCTTGCCTCCAGCGGCGATTGCTTTTTGTTGTTGAGGTCTTTGTGTTTTTCTGATTGCTGGTTCAGCAGTGTCTAAAAAAACGGAGGCTTAATGACATGGGGCACTAGCATAACTGCCATGGGTCAACACCAAGGATTCTTGAGTAATAATATACTATATGATAAGCCACACATTTGCGTCAGCCACAAACTCATATGCAGAATCAAGCCTGATGTGGTATGACTTGTGTAAGAGATTGATGTGTTAGAGGTGATGCATGTTTATGTCATCATCAAAAAAATTAAATGGCTAAAAACGACAAACAATTGGTCGTTTTTTCCATTTCTATCATATTGTGAAAAACCAAGTAGCTGAGGAGTTAGCTCAATATGCTAGGAAAATATTCAAACCGATACCCCTATGTCAATTTTGGCTAAATAATCATTATTTTTGCCAGAAAGGGTCCGAATAATTGGCAGTCGATGTACGCCATCTTGGAAAAATTTAAGGTACCAAACTTCCCAGCAACTGTCAATCAAAATTACGGGATAATAAGTCTGCTCCACTATTGAAGTAGTATGCACGTTGTTGTCGTATACACATAAATTTGGGCTAAAACTTTACTACGGTACCAAACTCGCTGGTCACTCAAACTACCGATGTGTCAATTAAACTGCTGTGAAGTGACTTCACTTTTTGTACAGGGATTAAATACGAGTATTACGGCCCTGTCGACACAGCATGCGTGTGGTGTACTTGCAGTGAAGAGACTGTTCCTCAGCACGATTTGCACATGTCATAGACTCACTGATTAAGTTACGTGTAAATTTTGATTAAATTAAAAAGCCACAGCACAAATTAGTGCTGTATTGTAAATTATGAAATATTCTCCAAATGTTATTGAATTTCAGTATGAGTGATAAAAACAAATATTATCTGTCTTAAATGTGTGTCAATGTTTAAATATAATCAATTGATGAAAGATGTATTGTTCCAGTCCACTTGCCGTTCTGGCTCGTAGACAGTTAATAATTGAATACTATACTACCCTAGACATATACATATCTCCGTTTTTGTGATTGGGATGTTTCATGCATTCCGAATACTATTAGTTTAAGAGGAGGTTATGGTACAGGAAATTATCGTACATGAAGTGTCATACTGGGCGAAGCCGAAGGCTGAACCTAGTAAGACACTGAGCGCACGATAATTTCTTGTACCATACCGGCGCTGAACCTAATAACGAATTTAGCATACCCCTATAAGTCATTCTAAATATTAAAATAATTAAGTTTTTAAACATTTTAATTGTTGCAAAATAGGAAAAACATATTATATTACAAAAATTAGATGACTGTTCTGCTTATTACGTATCGCATGCATTTTACATGCCCGGTTTACATGTATGCGAACTGCCTTTATATGTGTACCTCGACATATACGCGAATCGTGCTTGCGCATTACGCTCTCACTGACTAGATATAAAGTATAAATACGCACTCACTGACTAGATACCAAAATATACCCGGTTAGCGGTGTTCTTCCTTTAGTGGTATGATAATTAATTTGCCCTGTCTAGCGAGCAAGTCTAAAACTTAACAATAGGAATAACACAATCTGTTTGTTATTCATTACAAAAGATTTCAACAAAGCCAAATGATAATATGGGCTATTCCAGTTGGTATATTGCTGATAGCGATCAATAGGCAAAAGTGATGCATGCTGGGAAGGAAAAGGACTCAAATTTGCAATCTCTGGTGATAAATTTTATAGCTTTTGAGCCCTTTTCATTCCCAGCATGCATCACATTTGCCCATTGATCTCGATCAGCAAAATACCTTATACAGCAGTTACCTAAATGAGTCATTGAAATCTACATGCCCTGTGTGGGAGATTAAGGTCATGTTTTCCATATGGGGTGTATGGATTTCAACTGGAATAGCCCAATCAGAATTTCCTGCATGAGCAAGTCATTGTTGGGAAACCTGTGTCATTGGCCCCTGAACATGTTTAAAGCAAAACCTCCTATGTAACCTTGTGGCAGCTTTGTTTTAAACATGTTCAAGGGCCACAAGTTAATTCACTTACCTTCAGTAGTAATCGCTGTGATTTGGCAAGGTGATCAAAACAGAATTCAGAAAGACTAAGAGCCGCGTTTGGCAGACTCCGGATGATCACAAGACTTCTATTCAGTTTCTCTACAAACTGTGGTTTATCCTTGAGTTTCCTGTGAACCTTTACAGTAATGTAAGGAAATAAAATCATACATTCAATCTAATGAAGCCCTTTCACAAATCTGGTTGCGCACATGCAAAATTCCTTACTTGGGAGATAAACATTGAGGACTCGCTACAGTGTTTCAATGCGGGTGAACTTGTAAGAAACACTTCCTACTTGTGTTTTTCATATTTTTGGGTCTTGTTGTCTTCTGTGCACTTGCATAAGACAAGGAAGTATTGATGAACTAGCTTGAAACTGCTAGATGAATACAGGAAAGAAAAATCATGAGGGGGTCCCATTCGGGCGCATTTCATCACATGCATCTTTAATAGTGGAGATTCGCTTACATCTCTCAAATGGACCAGAATGTTAATGCACAGTTCATGCACAGTCTGAGATTTTCGAAATTGCTGAAAGGCTTAGTTATACAGAAAAGGCATCATTTTGACCAATTTGTGTGTAAACTCTATGCCCCCCCCACCGAGACCGCCCTTGAATACTTGGTCAATTAAAGGTCCAACTTATTTATTTGTCATCCAAATGAACTGGGGTTTTTTAAAATTTAAAATAAGACAGTATTAGCAATAAAATGATACCTTACTTCAGGTTTAATAGTACTTTCAACTGAGATTGATGTCTGAACACAAAAATTAAAAATATTTGTAACTATTCCACCTTAGTTGATGTACCAATTTGCAACATATGACCATATAATATGTGACATGATCTGTTCCATGGGGGCCAAAGGAGGCATTTTTGAAGAATTGAATTTCTATAATTATTACCTGATACAAACATTAGACTATCATATATTGAAAACACCAAAGGTCTAGTATACTTAGTTCTGAAGTTCTGAAGTTTTGTGATGAGTATTTTCTTATGTATTTTAATGATTTTTTACTCCATATTTTGCCTAATCTTAATTTCAAATTTGCCGCCTTTGGCACCCATGAACCAGATCGTGCCACATATACCCCTTACCTCTTGACAGTAAACAGCCCAACCAAAGGCCCTCTCCAGAATCTCAACATTCCACTCTTTGACATCCTGACCTGCTGCAAGCTGCAATGTTTCTAGGAAAGTCTGTGTATTCTTTGTTACTTCGTTCATGATTCTGTTGAATCAGCGGTTGGTATTGGTGGCTAATTAACAATCAAATTCTGGAAAGTTTGAAAAATAATAAATAAAAATTAATGTTAATTAGAATTGGTTTAGATTTATTACTTTGCATTTTTATGCTATGTTATTGTTCTATGTACATCTGGATTGTAAAGATCATGAGAGATACTCTCTGCTCTCACTTCGATTGAGGGCAAGAACAGTGGCGTAGGTGGAATTTTTGTTGGAGGCAGAAGGAGTCTATGTTGGCGGGAACCGAGTTAGTTCCTAAAACCAACAAGCAAAAATTTATTGAAGTCACACCTAGTTTTAAGATGCAAAAGTCACAAAAACAGCTTTACCTGCCTCCTGGGCTCCTATGCTACTGAGTAAGAAGGAATCATCAACAAAGGACCTCAACAGGATGCAAAAAAAAAACCATTTGTGATCAATCTATCAGCCTGGATGGCGAAAGCTCAAATCGTAAGTACAATTTTTGTATTTGTCACACAAAAAAATAATCTACTTATGCGCTAATTGTTCCAATAAAGTCATTTTTTAAAAAAGCTCAAATAACTTAATATGCACAGTTTCTCTAAAAAATCTGATATATTTTGTAATAAGTATACTGTATTTCCGGGCCAAAATGATGTAACAGGGAATTTTTTTTCATCTTTGCCTCCGACATTTTTATTTTAGCTCCCCCAACCAGGGTTGTTTGATTTAAATCACACCGATTTAAATCATTGATTTAAATCGTGATTTAATTCACTTGATTTTTTTTTAAATCATTTTTGATCAATATAAGTTATTTTCTTTCTTAAATTGACTGTTTTACTTCATTCCTAATGTTTCTACATCTTTTGGATAGGCCTACAATTAAAATACCTCTATGATGTCACTTTATCTATTGCTAAAAAATCATTTTCAAGGTGCAGAATTCAACAGGTTTTATCCCATGATTTTACCAAATATTTCCTTTAAAATTTTCACATGTAAAATATGTTTTGATTTTTTGTAAATACCTGGTAGGATTGTGCACATGAGTAGCATTCCACTGGTAGTCTTTTGACTTTATCATGGGGTAAAGCAGCTCTTGGAATAAAAAATAAATCAATTAAATCAATTTAAATTTTAAAAATCCAATTTAAATTTTAAAAATCCAATTTAAATTTTTAAAAATCCAGATTTTTTTTATTTTTATTTTTTGATAATCAACAACCCTGCCCACAACCCTTCTATCAAGAAAGCTAGCTACGCCCTTGGTTGTGGGCTTGCATAGCTCATGAACTAAGAGCAAACTAAAGTTTGCTTGATATACTAGACTCAGTATAAACAGGAAAGTGAGAATAGGATTCGCTTCCCTGGTATAAATCATACCATGACAGGACTTGTATTCAATTTCAGCCATTTTGTTGATGATAGGTGTAACTTTATAACACCAAAGTAATAATAATTGTGTGATCATTTTCATTGTCAACATTTCAGTTGTGTTGCAAAAACAAAAGGATCAATGTCATGCCCATATCCACTCAAACTCACAAAATTAAAACCTTTTGTTTTTGCTTCTTTACACCCCATGTAAGATGATATTATCTTAATATTATGATATTGCTCTACTCTGCCCTGCCTGCACAATTTCACAATTTTATGTGCAACTGTGATGAAAAGGATTATCAGGGAATTGCCGACCATGACACCCTAGAATTTGATAAAAATTCAGATTAATTGAGCATTTTTGAAACAAGCATATCTGCTACTGAATATAGAATAAAATAAAAATACTTTTATTCATTTCACTTATTATATCAGCTGAGTGAAGCTACCGAATTTGGCATACTGCAATTTTCAGACCTTTGCTGTGATTTTCTGCTCAAATAATTAGAATTATTTTGGATTTTTTTTTCTTTGCAAAGGGGTGTACTCTAACTGTTTTTGACCACTCCACTAGCCAGTCAGGCAGTTAACTCAAAAGAGTTACCAACCAGCCCAACAGAAATGTTTGTTGCCAGCCCGACATTTGCCCAAGTCAGAGAAGTATTAAAAAGCACATTTGAATTTACATGGAAAATATAACTTACTCTGACCATGTTGCGACCGTTTGATTTATTGATGCATGGGAAAAGGAAGATATTGTTTCACTTTCACATTGAAAGTATAACAATGGTATCATACACATTGTTGTTTTGATTATGTGACTGTCATCAGTCTCAGTCTTTTTTCCTGATATTCACTACGAAACTCTCTTTCTACTAACCACAATACGACCAAACTTTTAACCAATGCGATGTATTTTGTACCCTGGACAGTATTGTTTACATGCCAGGTACACAATGACATACATGTACATCTGTGCATGCGCTGAATGCCGCTGATCCAAATTCTGGTATATTGCTGGTCATCGGTGATCTCCTAGTATAGCGGTGCTTGTATTGCCTTTGCACCACACACATACAGAGGCACACATTCTGCAGTGCATGATGCATCAAGTATTAGGCTAGACTTCTCCGTAGTCCATTTTCCCATTTTTGTATACTCTGGCTATTACATTTAAGCATAAAACTCTGATTTGTAATTATTTGTGTGCAATTGATAGATTTTCACATCTAATATTTTCAGTCATCGTACTCCCTCCCTATATTAGCTTCCCAAGTGGACTACTCACTTTGGATTGTGGTTAAGATTCTTAACACTGGTCTCTATAAAAAGATATCTTCATCTTGAAATGTTCTATTGTTGATTGCATTATGAGATTTATGACCATTTTACTACCGTATTGAACACTTTAATTTTAATAAACATCAGTATAATTTCGAGTTCAACGGAATGCGTTCATCATGATTAATTATTAACATGTTTTTATTTATCAAAATTCAACTCTGGCATAGTCTAGTATTAGGCGAATGGCCAATGTTATTATGAAACTTGGTATTTGGAGACTTGATACCGGTACCTTACTTTGATTTGAAGATTTCCCTGAGGCGACAGAACGACAGAGAAGTTGGGATATCACATCCCAGAGCTAGCTCAGGCAGCTCAGCTCAGGGTTGCGATATTACCAGTTTATCATCCTCAATTACTTCCCCGCCAGGCAGGTGGGTACTTTTGTAAATTTACTGCCCGACAGCAAAATCACCGTTCGGGTAGGTGTTAAGTACATTCCTGTCTATGTAACAGTATGTCATTTATGGTAAATGCATGTTTGCAGGTTGCTACTAGTTCACCATGGCTCAAAATTCGGACTGCTCGCCATTCGGACTGCTCGCCATTAAGTCATAATGACTTCCTTATATTGAAATTTGTTGATGTTTTAATGATCCCCGATTCCCGGTCAATTATTTTAGCTGTGTCACGTCTACAACACTTGTGGGAACCAGCCAAACTTAAGAATAAAAAAAATGATCGCCGATATCGATGTGATATGGGACTTGCATAGGATTGCACAGAGATTAAATTTGGCCAAATTTGACCTTTCTAGACAAGTTGACAAACCTTTGTGTGCATAATATGATAAAAGACAGGATTAAGTACGTTTATTTGCAACACTTTTGGTGTTTTGGGAGACTGTGAGGGATCCCAAAACAACAGGTGATGGATCCTATTCTTGACCGTGTAATATTCCTTCAACAATTCCCGATAACGGTCTTATACGTTGTCCAGAGACAATGCGTATGTTCCTTGTACTAGTTTGCTACTGTGAACACAGTCAAGATTGCTACTGCTTTTGTCACAATGCCAAAATGCCTGTATAAAATTTTGAATATCATATTATTTTGTATTGTGTATCAACCAGGGTTATTCCGAGCACAATTAGGGATTTCTTTTGGCACTTTCTACAGAGGTATGTGTTTTATTTCAGAAGTCACCTATATTTTATCCTTGTCAGAACTAGATATATGATTTACTTTTGTGATGAGATAATCGCACATGGAATTTTAGAGGGATTTTGATAGCAGTTCCACATAGAAAAGCTGCTATCATCATGAGACTATGTGTATCACTGTTTTAAGATCTAGAAACACCACCAAAATGCTGTTTTGTTACTTTTTGTTAGCTGAATCTTGTTGATGAAAGTCAATCTTAGACAAGATGTAACTTTGCTACGGAAAGTGCTATGAAAAAACGGTTTTCAGTTTTGGCTTTCTTTACTCCAGGGCTGTAATTTGGTATTTAAAATGATGTGGTACTGCTGGTTTGATGGCAAGTTTGAATTCACCTTTCATACCTAGTGAAAAGTTACCATGTTTCTTCCTTCCTATACATGCTTACCTCAAATGGTTGAGTATCAACGCACAGGCTTTACGTGCAGTTTTTTACCTGTGCACGATCCTGGAACCTAGGATAGATGAGTGTATTTTTGAAGTACATCTAGTCAACAGTACCGGGATGATCCCCTGCTCTTTATGAATAGCTTGTGACGTTCTTTAACATGCACATTACATTTAAATGTGAGAAAATATGCAAGTACACGGGACCGACAGCTTACATTGTGTAAAGTGCCCTCCGAAGCACTAAGCAAGTAGAGTGAAGTGCCTTGCTCAAGGACACAAAGAGCCAGCCAAGCTCAGGCGGACATGGGATTTGAACCCTTGCCTCAGACAGGGTCTAATTCTGCATAAAACCGGGCAACGTTATTTCTATAGATCTGCTGCGCATTCAAATTGCATTGTATTGCATCGTAATTTCATTTGTGTCTATGCTAATTATGTTTACACAACATGAACTCACATGTTTTCAAGCAAATTCGCCGATAATAGGTGATCAAAAGCGATCGGAATGTTACAAAAGTACAAATCGCATTCAGCTTACTTCATATGAGATGATCTTGGGAAAAATACGGCATAATTTGTCGTGGTGTTTGCGGAATGCCATGCAGTAAAATATTAATACGTTGCGGCAATTCATGATTGACAACTAACAATCGGCGTGTCCTTCAGATCCTCCACTGTCAATTTCTTATCCACTCACTAATCCTCACAAAAGCTTTGTGTTGATTACGTAATGTGTGGAGGCAAATTGCAATAAGTACAATGAAATAATGAGTAGGGCGGGCTCTGAGGCGGGTTTCTTCTTCATCTTACGTAACAGTATTGTTCTCCAAAAAAACCCGGAAGCTTGTCGTTTGGAGCTCTAGCTGAAATACAGCAAGATAATGTAAGATAGTAAATGTAAACCTGTATTTTAGCTAGAGTATCTCGAGCTACCTTGCCTTGACCCTTGGATTCACAGTCCAAGGCCTTAACCGCTAGGCCACGCTCCACTCAATCGATACAGTTTTGCCATACACAGCCATTCCAGAAGAATTGGTGTGTCACTACCATGCTACAGCAACTGTAGCATGGTATGTAGTGGCAGCTAAAATTTGTGCAATGTGTAGACTGTACATGTATGCCAGGCAAACCTTAGTTAACACATTTGCTAGTCAACCAAATTCGCCGACAATGTCAATGCATATTTACATAGAAATTTAAAACAACTGGCGAAGAAGGAAACCTACATAAATATGTTTTCTATACTTCACTTGACCCAAATATATGATTTTTATGGTGATAAGACAATCGCACATGGAATTTTAGAGGGATTTTGATAGCAGTTCCATTAAAAAAAGCTGCTATCATAATTAATGAGACTAAGATCTAGAAACACCCCCGAAATGCCGTTTTGGGGAATTTTGATAGCTGAATCTTTTTGATGAAAGTCAATCTTTGACAAGATGTAACTTTGCTACGGAAAGTGCTATGAAAAAAAGGTTTTCAGTGTTGGCTTTGTTTACTCAAGGGCTTCAATTTGATATAAAATGATGCAGTTTGATGGCAAATTTGAATTCACCTAGCATAGGCCATGGGAATTAAAGTAGTAGATTTGCGTCCACCGCCCGCATGCTCCCAAAACCTACCGCATATTTTTTTCATTATTTGCAAAAAATTTCATTATTTACCAGAAACAAGAAAAAATGGCTTTCAAACATAAAATCAGCAAGTTTGAAGTTGGAAAAACAGTCGTAAAAACCGTGAAAATGACTCTGCAATGATGTTGTTCACCCGTGTTGGCTGTTCACCACGAGTCCCGGGCGTGTAGTTCAGTACAACAAGTATGACAGGCCAGGTAACGCCGGTAGCCAGCAGCCATCTGGAAGAAAAAAACCACATGAATATGCTAATGCCTGACCCCTGTTAAGGTCATAAATTCATTCATAAAAACATGCCTGATCAATCCCAACTACTCCGAGCTACTGATTAAGACCGATTAAGATTAATGTGACGTGATTGGGTTCATGAATATTTAATGAGCAGCGCGATACTGCCCCAAATGGTAAAAAAGCACTTTGCATGCTTTGTGGTGCCTGGCGTGCTAACCGGCTCCTTTATTTCTAACTTTGTACAGCGTGAATGGGGGTAGTTCGTTTGTGCCTAATAGAATAGAAATAATGAATAATGAAAAAAAGCCGTGTGGGATTTCAAAAAGTTCTGGACGCAAATCTACTACTTCAATTCCCATGGCCATATCTACAATGTGTGAGAAGTAAAGTTTCAAGTCGACATGAATGATGCATTGCTGGACGTGCTCATGGTGCTGATGGTGGACGTGTGTTGACGTGCTTGTGATTTTGTGCAGCTATTTTACCAGTTTTCGAGAAAATATGGACTCGCCGAATTTCTCTGGACTTGGAATAAAGCTGCGAAGTTCTCCAAGCTCTAGATATCAACAATTTGTAGCCTCCGTCGTGGACTTTGAAGGATAACAAGGGGAAAATTTACCTTGATATCTGTTGGGTTAAGCTTAAATCTCCCGCCACGACAGCTGTGAGCACACGAATCGATACATGTACATGTGACCAAGTGAAGCGTGGTAGAGACATTTTGGATAAACGGGGCGTGGAATGTCCACCTCACTGCGACAAAAAGACTGCTACAGCTCCTCTGGATTCCCGCATTGTGCCACCAAGAAGAAGAGAGAAGAAATCCCCCTCTACACAGAAAAGATAGGCAGAGACTTGAAAAGTGGTTAATTAGACGCAAAAAAAAAAAAAAAGATTGGTAGCCATCTTGAAACCTAACTCTGTTGTGGCAGTTAAAGATATTTCTATCACTCCACCTGATAAACATCTTGAACAATCTCTTGCTGATGTGCCTCTTGCATGTAGCCTTGGTGACCAGGCTGCCGCAGCTCCAGACCCCTTTCCTGTGAAACCTCTAGTGACTCACATGACGCCCAGTGTCATGTCCGTACAGACTCATCCCAGATAGAACAAACCCAGGAAGTGAGTGTTGACACGGAACCCATTTCAGATGAGGAGCTGGATCTAGACCAATGCGCTAACACAGTTTGCATGATTCCAGGATATTTGGCTCCTGGAGGTCTCAAGAAATGCACCAGCTGATATATGGCATCCTATTGCAGCAGGAACTGTCAAGCTCAGCATTGGAAATTCCACAAACTTGACTGTTACAAACAGTGTTCGAAATAAGCACTTATCCTCTTGTCCTCATGTCCAAAAATCATGGGGACAACCATATTGAGCTATGTACTTATCCTCTGGACAACCACTATATTTTACCTCCATAAGTATGACACATTTTGGGGACAACCAAGATGTATTGAGGACAAGCAGAATTTATGCTTTAGTTATCCTCGGGATAACCTCCATATTTTCCTTATTTCGGACACTGGTTACAAACCATGAAATAATATTTTCATGGAGAAACTTCTGCACTTTTTAAGCACTGTATATCTTCTGCACCTAGTAATTGACTTTTGTGTTGTTCGTGACCAGTGGATTTAAATCCTGGACGGACTGTAGAATTAGTAAAAAAGGATCCCGGATCTATCCGTTGTTTGATCCTGTAGTTTGTAGCGTAGCTAGTGTTTGACCAGTTGATTTGAATCCTGTATTAAACCGTGTAGAACTTGTGAAAAGGATCCTGGACATCCATTGTTGCCTTGTGTTTGCTACAATTTACATCTAGTATGCTTCTTCAAGCAGCGAGGAAGGCAGCAACGATGGAAGCTTAAATCCCCATGTGTTGTGAGCGACAACGGTGCGGTTTGTAGTAAGTTAGTAAGCCGGTGGGGTCGGGTGGCCCTCCCGTTAGTACGCATACAGGTGAGATCGAACTGAGTAATAGTCGACCATGTTGTTATCTAATGCTATGAATGTATCCATGATACTTGTTGGGTTTTACATCTATACCCACCAGTTCACCACTTTTATAAACTCACACTGTGATGGTGTAAATTATGCCCAGGATAAAAAGTCTGAGTTCTGGGTCCCAAACTTACACATGTCACCTGAACAAAGCTTTCAAAGCATCCCAGGAATGGTTAATCTCCTGGCACATTTGAACTATAAACATCAATCCCTTGGTCTTCACCAGACCAACCAGCCCGTTAAGCTAGTTTTGACATATTTCACTTTCTTGGTTATGATGCAAGCTGGGGACTTACACCCAAACCCAGGGCCATACACGCCAAAATTTCCGTGTATGTTATGTGGCAAAGCAGTGTATAGTGATGTGCGCCCTTAAGGTGCAAGCGTTGGATTGCGCATGCGCACTACTTAATAAATGGCCGACATTTATGGCTGACCTCGTGACATGAAATACTCATCTTCTTCTATATTTATTGACTCAATTATTGACTCTAATGTTCCCTAGAACATATCGTTACATGGTGTCAAGAACCGGGATCAAACCGCTAAATCGCAATCGTGCCATCAAACGCACTCGCAATGTGGGCTTTCGCAATTCGCAAATCGTCTGTCGAATTCAACACACTCGCCACGCACTGCCAATGATCTGCTGTGGGCCAGCGACAATCTCGATCGCGATGGTGATCCTTGATCAACTTAATGGTTTAGTGTTTGCGTATTAAGGTTCAGTTGTACAAGTAGTGTATGTAAATCTGTATTATAACTCTAGTTTAAGCTTTCTAAAGAGCCATCCATGATATTATCAAATTCGTAGTCTAGTCATGCAAGTTGCATTGTCAATCGAATCAAGTTCAACATGTCAGAGTCATAAACAAAATGAATCGAAAGCATATTTAGCTTCAATCAATTTAAGTCTCCAGACACGTGTCAAAGTCCATCAAGTTGTTCAAAATTGAGATTAATATGTCTACTCAAGTCAAACTAGTGTCATGTCATGTAATGTGTGATTTGCAAAGTGTTCATGAATGAAATGTACATGTATTACAGTCAATCACAATATTCATGAAAGAATTTGTTACATGTTGATAATGATACTAACAATAACAACATGTTTAAGCCTCAAGAAACGTGTGTAATTGAGCAGGATGCAATTTTCTAAAGTAAAAGTTACAAGTCGATAACTTATCATCCTGTCAACGCCACAAGTCAAGTGATATTTTGTCAACGCCACAAGTCAAGTGATATTTTGTCAACATCACAAGTCAAGTGATATTTTGTCAACGTCACAAGTCAAGTGATATTTTTGTCAACGTCACAAGTCAAGTGATATTTTTGTCAACGTCACAAGTCAAGTGATATTTTTGCCAACGCCACAAGTCAAGTGATATTTTTGTCAACGCCACAAGTCAAGTGATATTTTGACAACGTCACAAGTCACATGATATTTTTGTAAACGTCACAAGTCAAGTGATTTTTTTGTCAACTGTCAAAGAACTTTCTGATTGCAAGTCAAGTGATATTTTTGTGAATTTGCAAACTGCGTACATAAAGTACAATCTATGTCTATGAAATTCTATGCCATATTTGGGTCAAATTGTTTCAAGTTCAAATTTTTGGAAACAATTTGTCATTTTTCTGAGATGAATGCTTAATTAATATCATTGTTTGCAAATAGAGATACATTGTTGTTGTTCACGATCGAAAGAAGAAAAAAAAAAATCAATAAAATACAATTTGTCTCTATTTCTCTGCAAATTGCATATTTTGTGAATTGTTCAAGGTTATTATAATTGTCAAGGTTATTATAATTGTCAATTTGATATACTTGCATACAGTCTATTGTTCAAAAAGTGAAAGATTGTTCAAAGGTGTGAAACAATACAACTTTTGTCAATTTGTATGCTTACATGAGTATCATTGTGTACATTCTATACATTGTTCAAAAAAAGTGAAAAATTGTTCAAAGGTGTGAAACAATACAACTTTTGTCAATTTGTATGCTTACATGAGTATTATTGTATACATAATCTATATTTCTAGTTATTCAAAGTTGTAACACAAGCCCTGTATCATGGCTGATGCTGAGGCTAATACCAGTCCTTTTTTTACCCTACCTGTTCCCCTGCCAAAATTAAATCTAGAGGGCAATTTAAAAGATAATTGGCTCAAATTTAGACAGTTGTGGGACAGTTATGAAATAATCACAGATCTGCCAAAACGGGGTGAAAAAGTACGTTTAGCCAATTTCATCATGGCCATTGGTATTGATGCCTTAGACATCCACAACAATTTGCCCTATGTCAATGAAGGTGATAAAGAGAAATTGGATGAAGTACTCAAATTATGGGAAGCCCACTGTAAGGGTCAGACTAATGTTACATTTGAAAGGAGCCAATTCAATATGTGTGTACAAGGAGATGATACTTTTGATGTGTTTCTATTGAAATTGAAAACATTGGCTGTTACCTGTGAATTTGGAGCACAAAAGGATGCGCTTATCAAAGATCGCATTGTGTGTGGTGTTACAGATCGTCGAGTAAGACAAAAGCTGATGAATACAGCAAAACTCAATTTGGAACAAGCTATCTCTACATGCAGAACAAATGAAGCTACAAAATCACAGCTACAGGCAATGACCAATGAAAGTGTTAGTGCTGTCAAGAGTGACTACAATTATAAAGAGGAAAGAAGTACTCAAGAGTCAGAAAAGTGTAAACATTGTGGACATAAATCAAGTCAAAAAGGGTTTACAGATCAGTGTAAATTTTGCGGAGGCAAACATGAGTTGTCTAAATATCAATGCCCCGCTTATGGTCAAACATGTAAAACCTGTGGTAGAGTTGGTCACTTTTCTAAGGTATGCCGTAATAGATACAAAACACCTGACCATGAGAGTAATAAATACAAAAAACCTGACCATGAGAGATCCAAATACAAAAAATCTGACCATGAGAGAAAATACAAATCAAGTGGTAGACCCAAGAAAAGTTATAGGTCCTCTCATGCAGTGAGTGAAACAAATGAATGCACAGATTCTGAAACCGAACAGGAATCGGATGAATATGAAGTATTGTGTGTTAATCTGTTATCCAAAAACAGTGATGACAAAATAATGGCTGCATTTAAAATCAAAGGTGGTGATTCAGTACAAATGCAAGTAGATTGTGGTGCGACATGTAATGTTATTCCACAAAAATACGTACCCAGAAAAATCAAGGTCAAAACTTGTAAAACCAAGCTATCATTGTATGACAAAACAGTGGTCTCAGTGCTAGGTACATGTAAACTTCCAATCAGAAACAAAAGAAATGGTTGTAAATACATGGTTAAGTTTCATGTTGTTCAGGGATCACACTTCATTCCATTAATTGGCAAGCGCGCAGCAGAGCAAATGAATCTGATAACGGTACACTATGAAAACATCGCAGCAGTCGCTACTTCGACTTCCAAACTCGCATCAAAGGAGAGTGTCAAAGAGACTTATGCTGATGTCTTCAATGGACTTGGACAAATGCCTGGTGTAGTGCATTTGGACATAGATGATACAGTCCAACCAGTTATCATGCCACCGCGGAAAGTCCCAATCGCTGTAAAACCAAAACTGCGAGAAGAACTAGATCGCTTGCTAGAGCAAGATGTAATCTGCAAGGTTACAGAATCGACTGACTGGGTGTCAGCACTAGTCACTGTGCAGAAACCTAATGGAAAGATACGGGTTTGCATTGATCCAAAGCCCCTGAATAATGCACTGAAGCGAAGGCATTACCCTTTACCTGTTGTTGAAGATATTCTACCAGATATGACTGATGTTAAGATATTTTCTAAGGCAGATTTGAAAGATGGGTTTTGCAATGCCAACTAGATGAAGAAAGTACATATTTGACCACATTCCAAACGCCATGGGGTCGCTACCGCTATCGTCGAATGCCTTTCGGTATAAAACCAGCGCCTGAAATATTCCAGCAAAAGGTCGACGAGTGCCTGGAGAACCTAGATGGTGTATATACAAGATAGCAGACGACATAGTGATAACGGTAAAGGAGAGTCGCGTGATGAAGCTATTCGCGATCACGACCGCAACCTCGCCCGATTCCTAGACAGATGCCGACAAATGAACATTAAACTGAACTATGACAAGTTTGAACTGAGATGTGAGCAGATTGCTTTCATGGGTCATATTCTGACTAATGAAGGTTTAAAGCCTGATCCCAAGAAAGTGCATGCAATCACCAACATGCCTAAACCTGAAGATGTCCCTGGTGTGCAAAGATATGTAGGCATGGTGAAGTACTTGTCTAAGTTTCTGCCTGACTTATCAAACGCCAGCGCACCGATCAGACAGCTCACGCACAAAGATACGCCATGGAATTGGACATCTGAACATGACAAAGCATTTGAGCGTATAAAAGAACTTGTGACATCCACTCCTGTGTTAAGCTACTTTGATCCGTCCATTCCAACTGAAGCTCAAGGTGATGCGTCCGAGAAAGGATTAGGATTTGTCCTCTTGCAAAACGATCATCCTATCACATACGCAAGTCGCAAGGCTGACAGACGCGGAAGTTAACTATCGCGCAGATTGAGAAGGAGTTACTGTCGCTAGTGTTCGGGCTGGAACGCAATCATCAGTATACCTACGGACGACCAATACTGTTGTGGACAGATCACAAACCTCTTGTGAACATTAATCGCAAGCCACTGACATCTGCTCCAAAGAGACTGCAGAACCTTATCATAAGACTTAACAATTACGATGTAGAGATACGCTATATGCCCGGAAAGGATCTAGTGTTAGCTGACACGCTTTCGCGAGCATATGTGCTTGATTCAGAGCAGTCGCCCGCAGAGCAAGAGACAGAGTGTATCAATATTACAGACGCGCTTGACATATCAGACAAAACGCTGACAGAAATCCAAGAAGCAACATCAAAGGATCAAGCGTTCAAGCATATCACAGACTACATACAGCATGGATGGCCCAGAAGTGTTCGCGATTGTACCATGGACACGCAAGCGTATTTTGCCATTCGCAACGAACTTACATATCAAGATGGCATCATCTTCAAAGGTCAACGCTGCTTGATTCCGCGACAACTAAGACCATCCATACGCAGTAAACTACACGCAGCCCACACCGGTATACAAAGCACGCTACGCGTTGCACGCGAGACTGTATTTTGGCCAGGTATCACAGCTGAATTGAAGGACTTAGTTGCTAAGTGTGAAACTTGTAACATGTATTCCAGCAGCCAGCCAAAAGAACCAATGATCAAACATCCCCTCCCTGATCGCCCGTGGGAAGAGATCGCGTGTGACATTTTTACACTCGACGGAGATGACTACCTCCTAACAATTGACTATTACTCAGACTATTTTGAAATAGATCGCCTGACCAAGAAAGACTCAAATAAGATCATACCATTGCTGAAGCAACATTTCTCAAGACACGGAGTTCCTGACAAACTCTTCTCCGACAATGGTCCACCATTCAGTGGAAACCGATTCAAGGAATTTGCACAAGCATACAACATAACCCATAATACAAGTTCGCCTATTTACCCCCAGAGTAATGGCAAGGTAGAAAATGGTGTAAAACAGCAAAAAAGCTGATGAGAAAAGCCAAAACAAGCAATGGAGACCTACATATGAATCTGCTAATATGGCGCAACACGCCGACAGAGGGCCTCGACAGCTCTCCATCACAGAGACTATTCTCCAGAAGAACAAAGACTAACTAGCCTACTGAAAAACTTCTACTTCAGCCAAAAGTAGTAGATGATGTAAAAGTCAAAAAAGAGCAAAGCAAAACTAAACAAGAGAACAATTACAATAGAGGATCAAAAGCATTAGAACCTCTAAGAACAGGAGACACTGTAAGAATCAAACCAGTTACAGGAAACAAGTGGGACAAAGCAAAAGTAATTTCTGCATCGGGTTTTAGGTCCTATAGAGTGCTCACGGAAAATAGCCGTGTGTACAGACGAAACCGAAGACATCTAAGAAAAACTGCAGAAATCTTCCAAGAAGATGCCGCGGATGATACGCCAGACGCGAACTCATCTGACGCGCCCAAAATACCCACTGCTAAGCCAAATGTGACAATCCAAGAACCAACAAGCTTAATTACGTCGCAGTAACAGAGAGCTTAAAGGTACCCAAGTACCTGGAACAATATGAATGCTCATAAAAAATATATAAAATAAAGGACAAAGACAATCAAGAACAAAGACTACAAATGTTTGAAATTATATGTTTTAAGTGTTGAAATTACATGTATGTTTAACAAGTGACAAGTGATCACAAGTGTTTCCAAATTATGGTTTTCATATCTCAAGATCATATGTTTTGAAACTTATGTTTAAGCAATTTGGCAATTTTGGAAATGTTTAATACATGTAAAATAAGTACATGTAATCACGAATGTTTTGGAAATCAAAGAAAAATGTGATAAGTAATCACCAATGTTTGGAAAGTTCAGAAATGTGATAAGCAATCACAAAGTTTTTGAATTCTTTAAATTTGTGGCAAGAAACCACACATGTTTAGAAAATGTTAAGTAAAGTGAAAAGGAATCACATGTTGTGTGTAGACCTTACCAAGTGGTTAAGGTACCAATAGTGTTTAAAATGTTTGTTCTAGTTCAAAGTGCTAAGCACTTACTGTTGTTTATTCAAAGTGTATGGTTAAAGCACTTACTGTTGAAGGTTGTGAAAAAAGGCAGGATGTCAAATAACTGCAAATTTGAAAGGTTTGCAATGTTGCCAGGTAAGAAAACAAAATGGTATTTGTTTATCTGTACTAGATCCAGTGTACATGTATTTCAGCAGGTGCAAATAATCAGTGTACAAGTGAAGTTTATCAAGCAGAGTTGAAAGCAATACTTTTTGTTTTAAAACAGGAAAGATGTATAGTGATGTGCGCCCTTAAGGTGCAAGCGTTGGATTATGACATGCGCACTACTTAATAAATGGCCGACATTTATGGCTGACCTCGTGACATGAAATACTCATCTTCTTCTATATTTATTGACTCAATTATTGACTCTAATGTTCCCTAGAACATATCGTTACAAGCAGCACGGTGGAACCAGCGTGCTGTTAGCTGTGACGAATGTCACGGGTGGTTCCATGCTGATTGCATGTCCATGTCCACTGCCGTCTATAATGTCCTTGTTGAAAGCAGCCAAATTGAGTGGATATGCTGCCAGTGTGGCGTTCCAAATTTCGCAAGTTCTCTCTTTACCAATAGTGACATTGAATTGTCCAATAGTTTTGATTGTCTTTCAACCAGTCACTCCAGTTCAGTTAGTAATGTCACTAGCAATAATTCTAGCGCTGAGCTACCAAGCTCACCCCTAGCTGCATCCTCACCAACCAACACTCGTAGAAAAACAAAGAGTCAGAATCACAGAAATACATGCAGACAACAACTCAAAGTACGGTAATGGTTGTCAACTTTCAGGGCTTACGAAGCAAAATTGCAGACCTAGCTTGCTGCATCGAGCAGCACTCACCCGATGTGGTGATAGGTTCTGAGACGCACCTTGATGACACTGTGAACAGCAGTGAGTTATTTTCACCTGATTACACGGTGATCAGGAAAGATAGGAATTTCGGTCCACAAAAGGTGGCGCCCTTTTGGCTTTTAAGAATGACCTGGTCATTACCAACCGGTCTGACTTAGACAGTGATTGTGAGGTGGTGTGGGCCTCATTGCAGATTCACGGAGCTAAGCAGATAACCATTGGTGCTTTTTATAGGTCCCAAATTTTCGGGAGCACCACTGAGTACCTTGACCAACTACGCGACTCCCTTGACAAAGCCAATTTGTCGAGGGGAGGTCAGCTGTGGTTGGCAGGTGACTTCAATTTTCCAGACATTAATTGGGAAAACTATTCAGTTAAACCCAATGCCCAGTATGGCGTTTTGTCTAGACATTTTTGGGACATTGTTGATGACTTTGGTTTTACCCATGCAGATAGTCACCAAACCCACCAGGATTAACAACATCCTTGACATTTTTCTTACCAACAACCAATCCCTGGTTGAGAGTACCTCAATGACACCAGGAATCAGTGATCATGACAGTATTCCTGTCATATCCATTAATGTCAAGCCCAAGCTTTGTAAACAGAAACCTCGTAAGGTTTTCATCTGGGACAAAGCAGACACATGCTCTATCAAGGCTGAACTCAAAGAATTTAGCAACAAATTCACCACCAAAGACACTTCTCAGTGTTCAGTGGACAGCCTGTATGAAGAATTTATTGAGACAATTAATTCAGTGATGGAAGATCACATTCCATCTCGTGTTGTCAGGAAAAAAAACCTGACACCCTGGATTAATAAGAGAGTCAAACGTTTTCACAAAAGAAAACAAAGGGCTTACAATAAATATCGTAAGTTTCTTAATCAGGAAAATCTGACTCATTTTCAGGACCTTCGTAAATCAACCCAGAAAGTTAGCAGGTATTCTTACAGGAAATACATTAATTCCATTTGCACTGAGTCATCCAAAAATTTTGGACATACATGAAGTGTCTCAAAAAGACACAGTTGGTATACCTACCTTGAAAAAGAATGGTAAGTTGGAATCCGGAAACACTGCGAAAGCAGACATTCTTAATTCGCAGTTCAGTAAAGTTTTCACACAGGAGAAAGTTCAACTCCCTCACCTACCCCCAAGCTCAATCCCATCAATTCCCAATTTCAAAATTTCAGTTGACGGTGTCATTAAATTACTTTCGGATTTAAACCCGCACAAAGCCACAGGACCCGACGGGATCCCAGCCCGGATTCTCAAGGTAGCCGCCGAGGAGATAGCCCCGGCATTGTCTATGATCTTTCAGAAATCCTTGGATACCGGCGAGATCCCGTCATCCTGGCTGCGTGCCAACATCTCCCCCATCTTCAAAAAAGGCGATCGGTCAGACGCATCCAATTACCGCAAATCCGTATCCCTCACAGCCATATGTAGTAAAGTTCTGGAACACATTATTCACTCCCAAATCATGACCCATTTTGACAAGTATTTTATTTTATCTGATAAACAACACGGCTTTAGAAACAAACACTCCTGTGAGTCCCAATTACTTTTGACTGTTAATGACCTGGCTTTTTCTTTAAATAACAAATCCCAAATTGACATGGCCATCATGGATTTTTCCAAAGCCTTTGACACCGTCCCCCATAACCGGCTCCTCCTTAAATTAGACAGATATGGCATTCGTAATAACCTCCTCATTTGGATATCCAATTTCCTCAAGCACCGCGAACAGAGGGTCGTTGTCGGGGGTGAACACTCGACTTGGACAGAGGTTGTTTCTGCCGTCCCTCAGGGCACAGTGCTTGGTCCCTTATTATTTCTTGCGATATAAATGACCTGCCCCAAAATCTTCATTGTGAAGTCAGGCTTTTCGCCGATGACTGTGTAGTCTACCGTGAAGTCGCAAATGATCTGGACCACACTCTTCTCCAAGATGATTTGGATACTCTGGAGAAATGGCAGAATGAATGGCAGATGCATTTTAATACCAAGAAATGCTTCATAATGAGAATCACCCATAAGCGGAATGTTAAGATGTTTGATTACAAGCTGGGTAGTTGCATACTGGAGGAAACAAAATGTCACCCATATTTAGGAGTTACAATATCCAACAACTTATCCTGGTCAACACATATAAATAACATCACATCAAGTGCAAACAGATCACTTGGTTTCATTAGGCGTAATTTATACTCATGTTCAAAACCCATAAAGCAAACCGCTTATACATCCTTAGTTAGGCCGCTGTTAGAATATTCAAATTCCGTTAGGGACCCGCATCAGAAAGAACTCATTAATAAAATTGAAAAATCCAAAAAGGGCAGCCAGATTTGTTACGAACACATACGACAGAACCACCAGCATTACTAAACTAGTCAGCGACCTGGATTGGGACACAATGGCCAACAGGAGAACCGCCAACAGACAGGGTTCAATTGTGGGTTTTTTTGCATAGCAAAAAACTGCTATGCAAGTTTTATCTTGCATAGCAGTTCCAAAATTTTGTATAGCAGTTTAAACTGCTATGCAAAAGATGTTTTGCATAGCATTTTTTTAAATTGCAAAAACTGCTATGCAAAATATGTTTTGTGTAGCAAATTTACTTTTATAATGTTATGTATTTAGGCTTGTTATCGACAGAGCTACTATCGCCAATATTGTCGACAATGAATTTTTTTGAGATTTTTCCGACAGTCGATAAGATGCTATCACTGTCGACAAAATAGTAATCAATAATAAATCATGCACGGCTAGTAATTAGTAGTAAAAATATAAAACCAAGAGCGTCACAATCCAGCCAAAATGACCCTACAAAAAACAAAGGGAAGCCAATTAATATATGTAGCTAGTTTACACTTAGATGGGTATAGGCCTACCATGATAACGCCAATAGAATTGCCATGATCCGAAAGTTAAAATGCCGCCCAAACCTCCAAGCTAAAAACTTTTTACCAATAGCTAGCGTTGGCTCTCATTCAGCCCTCAGCCAACTAGCAAATAACTTTCCATATTACTGGTAAAATGCTCCGTATTTTGTAGTAAATCACTGTACAACAAGAACAATTCACATTTTGTTTTCAAATAACTCCAAGAATGAATTGGCCATTAAATATCCACGAAAAGTTGAATTTCTGGTACCACACATCGGGTACTTTCCCGGGTGCTTTCCCTCATTATGGTAATTATTCATACACAACCGCGGGAACCTGGTTCTGCCCATGCGCACGTTGAAAGTAGACATTTTTGGTAAACAACTTTACGAGCGACCTTGTACTTCCCGGGGTAGTCCCTCATTAAATATTCATAACTTCATTCATACTGACCGTGGGAAAGTATCAATTACGCCATATTTAGAAACATGTTTACCTGGGCATTTGCCTCCTGGGTCCTGGGGGCCGGGGTGATGATCTCACCAGGCCACGTGTATTATTCATGTTGGTTCTGATTTTATTCTCTGAATATGGGTTTTGTTTCATATACAATTATTTTTAAAGCAAGTTTATGGTCAAGAAGTTTATTTTTATAAAATTTGAACGAATTAAGGTTTTGTAATTTTTTTAAAACTTCAACGTAAAAGGTTTAACCATGCAATTGGCGATTTCGATCAAATTGATAAACAATGTGACGTGAAGGGGAATCCCTGTGATGACGATCGACGCTTGAGATACGTTTTGATGGGGTTTCCCGAATTGCTCATCAGGGCTAGCACATGGCGAACGACCCCAAGACCCGAAAGATGGAGGATGCAACCTCGCGGCGCGGCGTGTGGGATGGAGTATTTCAGCTTAGAGCGAAACCCATGTGTATGTGGTGCAACGTTGTGTGTGAGCTACTAATAGCGAACTCGTCATGTCGTAACTCATGGGTCAGTCCATTATTACCGTGTAGGCACTGGGAGGGCAAGCTGATGTTTTAATACTGCTTGTAAAGATGTAATTATATTTCTTGGCCCGCCTATGGATTATTATATAAATTAAAAAGTGAGATGATACGGCAATGAGTTGATTGGGTTCATGATAACATACAATGTAGTCATATTGAAGCGAAGTCCTTCCCCCGAACCACTTTTGAACTACTTTTTGGGGAGTCCCCTGCACACGTCATTACATCATCGCTGCATGCTTTCACTGTTGAATTAATTTGACCTTGTAAATCATCGTAATAAATCCTCAAAATAAAGGAGAAAAAGCAAATAAATGAAGCCATCCAACAAGAATAATGTTTGGAAGAAGTCAAATCATTCAAGGGAAATATGGTAGGATAAAGTTTGGCACCGCTCGTACAGGTAACAAGTGCTATTTTAGGGTCATAGAATTCGCCATCGTCGGCCGTCATGGATGCACAAATAACGCATTGAGTGCTAAATAATGAACTCATTACCAGGGCTATTAATTATAGTTCATAACGGGCAATTAGTCCATAAAATGTCAACTGATACAAAGTAAGACCGTATTTCATATTTAACTTATATTTTACTTAATTTTTTCTCCACAACCCTCGCGCACGCGCCACGCGCACCATGCCTTACCCATGCCAAATAATGAATCGTCCCAAAAGCATCACTCAATACTCATGCATGATGCATATATGCTAATTAACTGCCGAAGTCAAGTTTGGCTGTGTACGATATTGCTGTCCTCACTGCGCAACGTGTATTATGAAACGCAGTACACTGCTTAGCATCAGCGGGGGTAGAGATAGAGAATATAAAAGCATAAACAAGGTAAAAAAGAGGGGTATCGAATGAGTCGCTCGATGAATAAGTAGCACTGCCACAACACAGGTGGTCAAAATGATTTTAAAACTGTTTATTGTTATTGTACAAGCGTTCACGCGGAAGTATGGATGAATTTCAGAACCCAGTCGGCTATTTGGATGAATAATTTGGTAAGCTTATTTAGGAATTTATAGGGAGAAATTATGCATCGCACATGTTGCGATGTATAGCAGGGAAGTGTTTACCAATTGACAAGTTTTGCATCGCATTCTGCGATGCGATACGGGCGAATTCGAACCCTGCCAACAGAGTAACAATTCTTCACAAAGCAAGACAGGGCCTCCTGGCCCTACCGGTCGAAGACTTACTGCAACCAAACCCGCGTCAATCACGACACAATCACCCAGCTGCTTATAAAGTAATCACCTGCAACAAAGACTGTTACAAACAATCATTTTTCCCCAAAACGGTAATCACCTGGAACAATCTACCCTACTCAATAATACAAATTCAAGACCCTGCCAGCTTCAAAACTGCAGTGATGGAACACCTAAGAAACGACTAATCAACCCATGCGCACACCAATTCCTACATGCCTGGTTCCAGCTAGGGAGCGTTGTGTAGTACCAACTACAGATACAGATACAGATACAGTTTGATCTAGTCTTCAGTGGGTGGCTTCCTACATGTATAACAGCTCGTTGAGCTAAACTGGAAGTGGGTTGTTTGGACCTCACAGTCGGTGCGGTGCTAAAAACATAAATCCTGTAGTTTAACGCCGTGTTTTAGCATGTTTAGACGTGCGATGCGTTTGCCTCGGAGTGACGAACAGTTCTTTTCCGCAGTGCACCCGTCTCCACAGACCACACTGGCTTCTGTTGTGAAAAACTTTTGACTTTATAGTTTAGTTGATTGTAATTTGTGTAGTTTTTTGGTGTTAATTGTACTTTTGTGAACCTTATCATGCTTATCCATGTATTATTTTAATACCCTGTTTATCAGTGGGCGCCTACTGTAAGGCGGGATTTACGAACTACTACTACTGCTCATCTTCCTCTCTCCCATAATAAGCATTTATTTAAATGCACTGTAACTTTTTATCGACTCAACCAAGAAGAATTTGTAACTAAATAAAGTAAAACTTACAATGACAAGCAAAGTTTATTTTATTTTCCAATCAACCGGCTTTTATTCGCTATTTGCAGCTTGTCATACTTTCAATTAGTAGTCTCATTCCCACACGATGTTATATCAACGAAACAGAGGAGCAGTGAAATTTAGGTGAACTCCAGAAATCCTGCGCCATCTATAATTTTAAAAAAAATCCCTTAGGGAGTGTTCATTAATACTTTGGTAGGGGGGGCTGGTCTACCTCAAATTTTTCGCTCGAAAACCCCCCCCCCTCGATGGACCGCTAAACTTTTTTGACCCCCCTCTTTTGACAGACAAAACTTTTTTGAGCCCCCCCCCCCACATTTTCGTATAACAAACATACTTAGGCCTAATAGTACTCCTAATAGTGTTGTTTCCAGTGGTGTTGTATCTAGGTCACATGTCATTGAGGGAGGCAAATGTTTGAAACATTCCTGGTGGAATTGCGCATGAAATACAAGCACAAGGAAATTTTCATTTTATACTTAATTTAGATTTGTCCCAAATCAGGGTGTTTATCTGATTTTACAGGGATAAATGAAATAGAGGATTTATTTGGAGGTTCATAGGCACATCAGCATTGGATCCGTGGCTATTATGACAGTACAAATGTGCGCGAACCGCGCAAAAAATTTGGCCATTGAAGCTTGAATGGTCAAATATTGTTAAAATTGGATTTTCAAATTTGAGATTAATTTGATCACGCAAATGTACAGGTATCAGTTTTGGCCCCCAAAGACCGTGGTACCTGGGCCTGTGCCCACTCTGCCCTATGGTAAATCTACCCATGGGCCTATGTGTACAAAATAATTTTGCAATGAGAAATAGTAAACTGAAGTGTGCAGTTTACGTGCAAAGAAATCCAATTTATTTGCAATATTTTCTTGATTTAGTTGTATTTTGATCAGATTGGTACATAATCATAATTGTAGCCTACTTTGAAGAGATAAAATTCTATGATAAAAAGTGCCAGTATTTCTTAGACCAACCCAGATGTTGCATGTTGCTGATCATCTTTAATGTTATGTTAATGAATAGATATGTGTACACTAAGTGTCATCAGTTTTTCAAACAAAAGCACTGAAAACCCAAACTTGCTCATGTTAAAAGTGATATAGAGGGTCTCAATGCGCGCGAAGCGCGCAAAAATTTTGGGTTTTGAAGAGGCCCCCTTTCCTACCACCTAAAACTTTTGGTCCCTCTCTTTAATGTCCAAAACTTTTGGCCCCCCCTCCTTTTTACCAGCCCCCCCACCAAAGTATTTCTGAACACTCCCTTATTACTGGGATATGGCTCAAGCCTGGGGGGCACTCCCACTTTGGAGATGAAGCCTAAGTTAACTGTTAAGACCCTTTTTTAGACCTGTTTATGATTGACAGTGTGTCAGTGTTAGGGACTAAGTCGTAATTCCCCTGTCAAAGTCCTGTTAAAAATGCAATGTTCATAGTCGATTTTTGAACTCGGTTTCGCGATTATTAAACTGGTCATTCTAAAATCAGAACTGTTCAGTATTGAAGTGCCATTGTAATAATTATGTTGCATTCAATAAGCCTATAGGCCTACGTATCATCTACTAGTAGGCTAGCTATTTTGATGTAATAAAATAATATCACTATAATTTCGAATTCAACTGAATGCGTTCAAAACATAGTTTTATTTATCAAAAATCGACTATGGCATAGTCTAGTAGGACGGCCCAGGCCTAGATATAGATTCGCCTCCATTACCCCCTCCCCCCTTACCTTAACCTTTTTGTACCGGGTGAGTATTTCCCTTGAACTAAACCGGTTTTTTTTTTTCAAATCACAGTAGGCCTATTCAAAATCTTATCCATACCATCCTGGGGGAACTGCAGGGATCATGCCTCCCGCACATTTCCAAATGACTGAGCCACTCACTGGCACTGGCAGCCACTTTTTGGCAATTCAGGCCAAATGCCCCCCCCCCCACTTTTTTTCGGATTATAGGCCTACTAGGATTCAAATATACTTTTGTAGGTTCTGTGGTTCTTGAGTTATGTTGTAAAGGGGGCTGAAACAACAACACTTTTGTAAAACGTAGGTCTACTCATTAACACAATGATAAACAGTGATAGTCTAAAGCAAGCAAGTTTTCAAAGTAGGCCTATTATAGCGATAGTCATTTGTAGAATGAACTTTTGCAAATCAAAGTGTTATTTTTCAATAATATATTGATTTAGATAATGAAAATCGATTTTTGTTTGCTTCGACCAACAATACTGAGGCTTAGGGAAAATAATTGTGACGTGTCATGTCAAAAGGAGACACTTTTGGGCAGGATCGTAAATGGAGATATAGCCAAAAATCTGCCAGTGGTAATTTTTTCACAATTTGGGTTTGTTGCGAATTTGTGATGTTATTAATGTTTAAAATATTATCTGATAGTTTCAGACCGGAATATAACTGGCATCTTGTATTTTTTGAGACATTTTTTATGGTAATTCCTACTCTCAACAGTGTCAATGATACTTTTAAAGGCCGATATCTCAATTTCCAATTTTATAATACCATAACTTACAAACTCAATATCTTCGCTTAGGAATGTCCGATTTCATTGGGGAAAACGGCGTTGTGGAGCATGATATCTCTATATTTAAGATATGTAAAAACCTCAACATTGATAACCTGCCCAAAAGTGTCTCCTTTTGACATGACACGTCACAATTATGAAAGTAAAATTTAGAATTTTTCTCCATGCACCAAAGGTATGCTCAAAAACGGCATCTCTGTTACAAAGTAGCGCCATACATATTGCAAAAGAGACTATTTCAATTAGCAGCCCGTCTTCCATTAGCTATATTGTTTCTAGATGTTGTCATTTTATTTCATAAATTTCTCCTTATATGTCCTATTATTATAGGTTAATTCAACAAATGTGTACGTTAATTACATTAAATTGTAATAGGCCAATATCGATGAGGTATGTGTTGTAAATTGATTTTATAAAGGATTTAAGGATTTAATTTAGGGAAAATAAAAACAACGAATTGCATAGTGGGATGCCAAAATACCAATAATACAATTTTATTGTTCAGTCGTTTTTTACTCAGGAACATTATGGAAGGATAGCGTAATAAATTAATTATTATTAGTGAATGGCATGATGGACACGTTCGTTTAAAAACATAAAGGTATGTTATGACTTATGAGGAGATGAAATAAATTACCGTAAAACGGGGTGAATCGGGACAGTTTGGGCATGGCCCATGGCCATGGCTTTAATTGTATTTTTTTCTTTGTAGCTTCAATTGCCACAGTCATTGGTGCATTTTATGTCCACACATGAGATCTACATACTGGTAATGTTAGATTGAGTGGATTTCAAGTGCTTTACCTCTTTTAAAAAAAAAGTGATTGTCCTGATTCACCCCGAGTTTGGGGTGAATCGGGACAGCAGAGTAAATAGTATTTGATGAAGGTTTGAATTAGTTTTTGTACCCTTTATCCCCACAAATGAGGTGAATTGGGACATTAAACAAGTATTTAAATACTTCTCTAATAATTTAGAACAATTTAACAACAATTGATGTCATGTTTACTGCCATAACTTGGATGTTCTTTGGTACCCTCAACTGGACTGTACTTGTTACGGTAAAAAAGTAATAAAACTTTTGACCTTCACATTTCATGTTAAAACTTAAGTTTTCATTGTTCTTTTCTTATCACTACTTACATAAGGTTATACTACAGAGTTTTTTACCAAATAAATACTGCATTTCTCCTAAACATTAAAAAAAAATACCGATAATCATGTGTCATTTTAAAGGAAAAAATAATAGCGAGCTGTGACTTTCAGTCAAAAATGGACAACTCGCACATATTGCAGACAACTGTTAAATGTTCTTGCTACTTGCATGTGATTTTCCATCAATAACAATTATCATGTACATACAGCCTAAAGCAAAACAACCTTTGGCCAAACACATTATGGGCAATTTAGCAATACCATACTGGTACCAACTTGCAACCAGTGCCATTAAAAACAACTCACGAATTATTTCTATCAGTCCAACAAATTGAACATTGGCAAACATTTTCCAACTCTAACAGCAATATTCAAAGCATAATTAAGTCAATAATTACTGGAACTTCAGGATAAGACTAACAACATTATAGTTCAAATGGTTGTCCTCCAAAACTTTTTTGGGTTAAGGGTGGGTGGCTTTCAAATTTGTTTTTCTAATTTCCTAATTCTAAGTCAACTTATAGAGCTACCCAATGACCTGTGCCCAATGAAGGTGCAAATAGGTCTGTTTTACCAATACATATCTTAATACAAGTTATACCATTAAAGATACAAACAAATTAATAACAATATTTTAAAAACAAAGTACGTATTTATTTAAAACCTGAAAATCCTTTCAAAAAATTATTTCTGGAATTCTGAAAAATAAGGTGTGGTAAAATTTTGTACCGGGACAGTAAAAACTCACTTCCTGTTTTTAAAATTAGTGGTGGGTGGTACCGGGTAGAGGACAACTAACTATTACAGGCTTAAGGTGATGCCACATAGAGAATAATCCAAACTTAATACCATTAAAGCTATATTTAATTGTGTCCCAATTCACCCCGTTCTCAAAAGTTCAAATCTGAAAAGTACAAAAATCAACAAAATTAAAAATTTCTTTGGACTAACCAAATTTTCACTTTTACAGCACATGTATGACACTTTTTGTGAGGTCCCTGTGCATTTCCAGCTCATTTCCTCCAATGGTTCCACTGGGAGGGATAAAGTTCTGACCACATCATTTTTTTGGAGCAATTGGAGGAAATTTTCATTTTAGTGTCCTGGGCTCCATATTTCCTGTATCACATGTGCAAAGCCACCATTCTGATACTGACAGTCCATTTTTTTAACATGGGAAGAGAAACACACAAAACAATCAATTAGGTTTGAAAAATTTGGTGTCAAAAAACTTTCTTGTGTTTTGTCCCGATTCACCCCGGTGTCCCGATTCACCCCGTTTTACGGTATGTACAAATTTTCTACAATCAATGACAATGTCATAATAAATGTGTAAATTTATAATTTTAAAATAATATTTATTTTTTATATATTAACATTTCATTTGATCCTTAATATTATTTTGTTTCAACCGAGTCTTTAATTATCAAGCACAATAAGGTGGGTACCAATTTTTACAGTGCCGTACTATTACGCTGACTTTCGTATTCGGCGAGGAGGACGATTTCGACCTCCTGGTTTGTTTACAAACAGAGAGGTAGACAAAAGACCGTTCTGCTTGTCTAAACACTCAAGTATCAGAAGGATGGTCCACAAATTAGCGTGATTCACGTAACATGAATAGGGATTAAAAAGCTGTCACGTAGAACCATGTGCTTCTATTGTCCAGTTTGCCATCAAGATTTCATATGGAAACAGTTCAGACCCAGAACAGGATCATGTCAGAAATTAATATTTTGTTCTGGGTCTGATTATTCGGACTACAATTTTATATACATTGATGACATTTTGAAGAATTTTTTTCAAATTACTGACCTGCGCAAATCGTTTTAGTCATTTAGTGTGTATTTCCATAGACTCTGGTATTTCCCATGACATCCAAAATGGTGCAGTGTAAGCCAGTCCTATAGGCACTGGCAGTGAAGGCAAGGTGTACAGTGGTGTATAGGACTGCAAGCGAGTCTAATCAAACCATATCATCTATAAAATGAGTAAAGAAAGCCAAAACTGAAAACCGTTTTGTCATACGGTATAGTTCCAGTAACTGTAACCATACTCTCTATGGTTACAGTACTCTCTATTAATATCTATTCCACAAATAAGAAACATCACAATATTGTGGGCTCATTTTGGACTCCAAGGATGTAGCCGAGAGCTCCGAGGAACTCTCTCAAGGACAGTTTTGGCCTGCATGGATGATTTTAATCCCATTGTACCAGAGTTTGGGCGTACATGGATGATTTTAATCCCATTGTAATACTAACATACCAAAGTTGAGATAATTGATCTACATTGATCTCATCTTTTGGGTGGGTTCAACATTCCCCAAGTTGGCAAAACCTGCAATCTTCATGGAGTAATTTACTTAGTGCAAAAGTGGTCAAAATATTGCTCTGCAAAATTGCTTTATTTTCATGATTTGGATTTATCATATTGAGCAGCATTCTCCTTGTGATGTTTCTGCACTGTGTAGAGAGGGTCTACATCTCTGAGGTAAAACTGACAAATGCAAGGTATATTTCTTGATGCTTGAAGTTTGGATTTCTTAAACGTACAGTGCATCCCTATGTACCGCTGCAAGACTTCAGGTCCGTAGATGTCATTATGTTTATGATAAAGACTGAAGTCTTGCTGGCAAGACTACATACGGTAGGGCTTTCTGTTCTAAAGTTGGATCTTCTTGTCAAAGATTGACTTTCATCAAAAATGTTCAGCCAGCAATAATATTAATAATTTAATGCATCAACTGCAAAACAAAACAGCATACCCGGTAGTCTCATGATAGAGCATCTTTTCTATATGGAACTGCTATTAAAATCCCTCTAAAATCCCATGTGCGATTGTCACACTCTCATTACAAAAATCAAATTATATTATTTGGGTCAAGTGAAAACTATGAAATGTAGACCACATTATATTTATGTCATGATATAGGTTTCCTTGACCTATATTTTTTTTAAATAATGTGTTTGATTGAGCCCTGGTTTGAGCCAATTTGGCTGACTAGCAAATGTGTTCAACTGAGGTTTGCCCTTTGGCTTTGTACCTATAGTAAGAATTCCAATTGAATGAACGCAGCTTTCAATAGCGTGACGTTTTTTGGGGTACACTGCGTGATGTACGGGGGTGTGTGTGACTGTGTGTTAGTGACGCGGAAGTGAATCCAACCATGCCAACGCATTCTTGATTGGTTATAACATTGCATCCAAGGTTGTGTGTTCACATTGTAGTTGGAAATGTGATATATGATCGTGGTTGGATTGAGTACGGTGGTGCGTCATGTATTGGGGTATAGGTAGGCCTAAGGCCCGGCAAAAAACGTGATCTCGCTTTTCACGCTGTGATTCTCGCTATTAACCAACTATCTCGCTTTTTAAGAAAGTTTCCAAGCAGTGCACAAAAATTTTTGCTTTATGCCATAAAAGTTCGCCGAATTCCATTATAATGCAGTTCCAATTTTGCCAAAGTGCAGAATTCAACAGCATTGCAAGCACAAGGTCGAGTGAAAAAGTCATACTTTTATACAGGGCTGTCAACTCTCCCGCATTGGCCGTGAGTCTCACGCATTGGGTCATTTTCTCACAGTCTCACGCCAAGGTAGTATAATCTCACGCCTAGGTAGTAAATCTCACGCAAAAAGTTTTAAAATGAGTAAAATCTCACGCACCGTCATGAATAATTTGTTGCTCCGACCAAAAAGTTGATAGCCCTGCTTTACTCAATAAAAACTGACATTTCATTTCAAATGAGTTCAAGTTTAGGCCTAATATCATTATATTTATTGAATTACTGGAATATTTTGACTATAAAACATAATTCAAGGTCAAATTTTTGTCACTTTTTTCTTCGACACCGGCGGACCATCGGCAGGTTTCTTTATTTACATCTAAACATTGTTCTGAACAATAGAGGGCAGCAAATTTTTGATTTTTTTTTTTTTTTTTTTTTTTTTTTTTTGAATTTTCAGTCGTTTTGAAAGCTTCTTGTGCCATTTTTGCGGGGAAAATCTCACTTTTCACAATTTTGGATCTTGTTTTTTACTTCAAAAAAATTGTGTTTTTTGCCATGGCCTAGGTATAGGAAAAGGTAGAGGCGTTACATTTTTTCATTTTATTCGGGACGTTTTGTCCCAGATCTCAAGAATGGAGAGGGGTACAGCTAGTTTTGGTCTCATTTTGTTGCTAATTTATCTAGCTAAAATTGTTGAAAGTAAAAACTTCACACTGTATATACTTTTTGAGATATTGCAATTCAAACGATGCAGAGTCGGGGGTGGAGGTGCCTACGGTTGAGGTGACTACGGTTGAGGCATGTGTTAAAGTATAGGGAATATTGATTTTTCGTGCCTCCCAAATTTATTTTTTACTGCAACTTTGTAACCCAGCAAGGTATTGAGATGGATTATGTACCATTGCTTTGGTATTGATGTCTAGTTTACAATTTGACCAGTTTTACTCCAAGCTAGGTTAATTTGTTGTAAGTGTGCTGCATTCTGTGTCAAGGGTTCTAGGCTTTTCCTATACATTACTGTGTTAAACTATTCATTTATGCTCCGAAATGTTCTGAAGGTCATATTTCTTGAAGGAGTTACCCCACTGCTGTAAAAGTTTTACATTTGTGGATGGAAATTTGATGAGGAATTCAAATATGCCACTGGTTTTTGTGTGAGGCATGGAGTAAAAAAAAAAATTTGATTGAAAATGTAATAAAAATCATAAAAATTATGTACGACTTTTGAACACCCTGTATCTCAGTTAGGCAACATAACTCATCATTACAAGTTTGCTTTTTTTGAAAGCCTACAATGTTCACATCTAAAAGGTTGTAGCAGAACAGGTGTTTATGTTAGTAAATAAGAGAGGAACAAAAAAGTATACTTTTTGAACCAAAATTCAACTTTTCCACCCTATATGACATTTGTGGCACCCTGTATATTGACCAATTGTTTGTACGTTTGCATTCCTGGTACTCTAAGCTTTACAGTGATATATAATTTTACAGGGTTTTGATGTTCCCAGTTTATGAATTAGATCAGTTTAAGTACAAAAACATGTAAATTGTTCAATTTTTTAGTATGTAACGCATTTGGCCCCCAATTCATGGCACACAACTGTACAGCTGTTGAAAGCTGCGTTCATTCATTTGGAATTCTGACTATAATATAATTATATTTGACCTGTCCATAGGCCATGGGAATAAGTACCGTAGTAGATTTGCATCCACCGCTCTCATGCTCCAAAACCTACCACATATTTTTTTCATTATTTGCAAAAAAATTGGCTTTCAAACATTAAATAAGCAAGTTTGAAGTTGGTAAAACAGTCGTAAGAACTGTGAAAAATAAGTCTAAAATGATATTGTTAACCCGGGTTGTTCACCGTGAGTCCCGGGCGTGTAGTTCACTACAACCAGCATGAGAAGCGCAAGCCGTCGTGTAGGGCCTACATGTACACTAGAGCCTATATTATATGGCGTTCTCCTTCGGATACGTTTGTTGTTCTCATCAGCCTCGAGGCAATAGCTCGCTGCGATACCCGATACCTCCCATGGATCCAAATAAGTGCCAAGTGTGAAGCAGTTTTCTGAGATTTCGTCCGAGCACGTTTGCAAGAGAAACGAGGGGAGAAACAGGTTTGTGAAAGGAGAGGCAGTGAAACAGTTCAGGCCCAGAACACGATCATGTCAGTAAATTATTATTATTTGGACTAGGTCCTGCATCAGCATGCTGGCAGGATGGTAAGTTGTGTGAGGGAGGGATTGATGGATATTGATGATCCTCATTAAAACATGTGATGGATTATGAGGATAGAGCTGTCAGCTATCTCAAAAGTTGTTTGATTGTCCTCATCCGACCGACCCAAATCTGGAAAAAAAAATTTTTGTGTTTTTTTTTGTAATTGTTGACATCCTAAAAAGTTTTTTAACAGTTTTTTATACTTCTAAATTGTTTTAAAGGGGTACTACACCCATGCCCAATTTTGTGCCTATTTTTGCATTTTTCTCAAAAATTATAGCGCATTGGTGACAAATAAGGGACGCACCATTAGATTCTCAGGGGGGGCCGGATTTTTTTTTCGCCGAAGGCGGCGGATTTTTTTTTTTTTGGCCTCCGACAGCACCAATTTTTTTTTTCGCTACCGCAGCGTAAGTATTTTTTTTTCAATTTTAATGTAAATTTTTATACAAAGTTGGGTGGAGAAAAATTTTTTTTTTACTTATCAGTGAGGCAAAAATTTTTTTTTTTCGTCTCACTAGTGGGCAAAGTTTTTTTTCGTCTCACTAGTGGGCGAAGTTTTTTTTTCAAAAACTCCCATGCCCCCCTGGAAATCTAATGGTGCGCCCTAAGATATGTACATATTATACATGTAGGGGCAAGGACAACTACTGCACTGGAAATTTTATTTCAGCACAGACAACAGTTGTGGAGTTACAGTCAAAAATGAGGGAAAACCAATATTTGATCAATAAATCAATAACTACTTGCCTTGAGTTGCTGAATTTTCAGTGCAGTAGTTGTAGTCTTTGCCTTAATAATATACATATCTTACCTGTGCTATAATTTTTGAGAAAAATGCAAAAATAGGCACAAAATTGGCCAGGGGTGTAGTACCCCCTTAAAAACATGAAGGAAGTGGTAATGTCTCAATTCACACCTATGGCTATTTGTATATAAAACTAAAAGCTAATTAATTTTATAGGCAAACATTTTTGCTTATGACCTTTAGAGAAAGTTTTAAAAAAATCTATAGACAATCAAATAATTTTGCCAATATACTTTTTGTCCATTTGTTAATCAGATCACAATATTATTTTCTTACCAATACCAGATCAATCATGTGATAACTCCATGCAGCTGAGTGATAGGTAAAAGGAAAATGAGTGACAAATAAGCTTTGTTATCATCATGAAAAAAGTCAATAGATCCTCTTTGGCTGGCAGGCCAGGCATGCCTAGGTCCTCAAGGTAATATAAAAACATACAGTCGCTCTTCTGGCAAAACCTCGTAACTCTAATAGCTGCTATGTGTAAAATATGTGGAATATAAATTGTTCCGCTTATGGGTTCAAATTTCAACCAGCCTAATCATGAAGCTCCCATGGTTAAGGCGTAGGTATCGTAAACCTGAGGTCCTGGGTTCGATTCCCAGGCGCGATCACTTTTTCTAATTGTCTCCTTTATTATTTGCGACGATGAAGCTGATGAAAAATAATGTTTATTTATATAATTCCCGGTGATCATGCCACTGTTTTATCATGTAATATAAATTGTATTCTACATTATAAACACATAGGCAGCTATTGGAATTTGCGGTTTTGTCAGAACAGCTGTTCCATAACAGCAATGATACAAACTCTTTTAAAAAAACTCTTAACTGTGTATAGAATATCAGGTTCATATTGTTATGAATTTGGCAGACAGCTGAATCTAGATTCGGCTTTTGGTAAATTTATGTTTTACACATGCATTGTTTTTTAATTAGCAAGGGATCAATGCTCTACATAATACATGTTGAGGGCAGCATATTAACTTTTTAACAGAGATCAGATGATAACAGCGTAATAAGTAATCAAAGAGGGTGGCATACAGGGTTAGCTAGCAGTGTATCGCAGTACGGTCGACGATTATAACCGTTGAAATTTGATATGCTGCCCTCCATAGGTAAAGCATTGATCTCTTGTTCTCTAATTCAAAAAGAATGCATGCGTAACATGAATTTACCAAAAGCTGCCAAATTCATAACAATATGCAGTGGTAAAAAATGAGAATAATTGGTATTTTATTTAGTTGCGCTGAAGATAACACTCGCTCAGCCCAAGGACTTCTTTGGGGAAAGATTATGTCTTACTCAAGCTCTTTACTTTACATAACAGCAACAAATTCCTCTCCACTGCATGTGATCTGGCATACCAGGAGAGTGTAATAGGGGTGAGGCAGCAGATCTGACAAATATTTTCAGATGGAGGAAACAGATTGGATACATATTTTCAGTGGGGAGAGGGGCAGGGCAGTAGATCGGACAAATATGCAGGAAAAATCCTCCAGATATTAAATTCCAATTAAATAGCTGGGAGTTTCTGAGTTACAACATTGTTTTTTACAAGCAAAATGTCCAATTGTGCTTGTAGTAAATATTAGGCAGCCCTTCATATTGTGACTTATATGTAAGTGCTCTGGGCACTAATTTGGTCCAGTACAGTAAATGGGTTTGATTTGTTTTCCCTTAAGTCTGGACAGTCTAGGCATGGACAGTAAGAAGCTGGAGGAGGATATTGCAGTGATGGAGAGCACTCTACACCAACATAGGAATAAGATGATGCAACAAGATTTGGATATAAGAACACAAATCAGGTAACTAGACCAATTAGGCCTATAAGGAATAAAATAATCACTGCATTGGGTTTCACAGAAGAACGGCAGTCCTTGCTCAGATTGACGCGAGCGCCCTGTTAATGAGCGACATACGCAGAGCTCTGCGTGTCCTTCAAGGGCGCTGATCTGCGCCTTACCAATGTTTTAAAGCATAATCGGCCAATCAGATTATTGGTCTGTTGCTATGATTGTCAGATGATTGATTCAGCCAATCAGAACCCCACTTCCGTGTTTACGCTTTGCACGCTCTTAAAATGTAAATGCAAGCAACTGCCGTTCTACTCTGCCAAATACTTTTGGCATTAGACTTCAATGCATTTGTATTTGATGATGCTTTTGGTGTGTGTGCTCATGAATAATGAGCTATTCCAGTTGAAATCCATGTAGTCCATAGATAGAATACATGACCTTAATCTCCCACACAATGGGTGTAGGTTTTCAATGAAGTCATCCCATTCACACTCCCTGTGTGGAAGATTAAGATCATGTCTTCTGTAGGGGGTGTATTGGTTTCAACTGGAATAGCCCAATTGATCTAACTTGAATGGCAAGGAAATGTGTTTTTTTGTCTCAAGTGGTGACCCATACAAGAATTTGGGAAGCTGATCCTGGCTGTGATTGTTTATTGGGGTATGTATAGGGTGTACTGTATGCTTCTTTTGTGTAGCTGCGAGATGGCTGAGTGGTTAAGGCGTTGCGCTGTTGGCAGGGAGATACGATCAACAAGAGTTCGAGCCTTGGGCTTGCCTTAGGTGAAAATTCTCTTCCCTCCCAAAAAGTTCCTATATGGTCAGGAATCTATTAAGTCCAGTAACATCACAGAATTTAATTCTAGAATTTTTTCTCGCCCCCATACACTGCTTAGCACGTGCAGATATAGGTAGTGTATGTGCGACGTTTGTGATTCGGAAATCACATAAAGCTGTTGGTCCTGTGTTCAGGAGGATTCATCCCTGTGCATGTTAAAGTGTCAGAGCTATTCGAAAAGAAAACGGGATCATCCCCTGTTCTGATATCTGCACCCAATCCTAGGTTTCGGGGTAAGTTGGCGATGGTACGACTGGGGACAGTTGAAGCTGCCGACTCAATGAAATGAAATGCAAAAATGAAATGAATCTCAGATTTTTGTTAAATGGTTTCTATGGTGTATCTTGGGCCACAGTGGTCCGCAAATTCCTTTTAAGTGTGCAGAGGCTTGTGGGTTAATGTCTATGCATAGCGAAATATAAATTTTTTAATTGTCATATGAATGAAAGACAGATCTGCAATGCTGTCATTGAGTTCATTGTATGGTTTTGGCATGATGTTGAAATAAAAACATTAATAAAAAATCAAAATCTAAAAATTTTGACATCTATTTCACTAATGAGGTTAATTAGCATGCCAATCTGAGGGATGAGAAGCGATAATGGGCTATTCCAGTTAAAATGCATACACCACCAATGGAAGACATGATCTTAATCTTCCACACAGGGAGTGTGAATTTCAAATAGGGTTACCTGAATGAGTGACTCCATTTGAAATTCACACTCCCTGTGTGGAAGATTATCAATCAATCAATATTTTAGTAACATTCACCAAACAAACTGGTATAGTTAATATTTACAAATACAAATATTTACAATTGAAATTGTAATATTAAGGTCTTGTCTTCCATAGGGGGTGTATGGATTTCAACTGGAATATCCCAATGTGAACAATAACCAGATTGTATGCTTAAAATACAAATTTATTATTTTCCATTTCAGTAAAGCAACTGGATCATCTCGTTGGATATCTGGGGGCAAAGGCCAACTCAAAGGATACAAATCGCACAAAGATCTACAAAGTAAAGATGGAAACCCTAGTGGCTCTAATACAAGACCTAGAAAGAGTAGACCAACCAGTGGCAAACATGCACAACAGAAAGCCAAAGATCATGGAAAACTGGAAAACATGGGGTCTAACAATATGATACAGGAATATGGTACACACAGGGTGAAACAAAAGTATTCAAATACAAGAAATTATCAACAATGCGAAAAAGATATTCATGCTGATGAGATACACCCCACCTCCAAGCATCACAGGTCGTCAGGAAACAACCAAGGTATTCTCAGCGTGGGTCAAAAGAAGGAAGGCACTGTACGACGAGTGTCATTTGACCTCAGTGATGAGGATGAGATGGAAGAAGACAAAGGTCAAGTGACAGATTCTTGGAAAAATGGAAGTGGATTACACATCCCACTGCATAATTTGGATAGGCATACAGCGGAAAATCCAGCGGATGTTAACTCTGATAGAATCGCAACGTTAAAAGCCAAAGTCATCGCTAAAGCAAGTGCAAATATCCAACCTGAGACTGTAAAAACCAAAGTCAAACCAAAAACAGGATTACAACCAAAGAAGGCAAAGAAAGGTGTATCTACTAAAACTCATCAGTATAGAAAAGATGGTCGCAGTATTGGGACTAATATATCAGCTCATCATAAGAGTATTCAACTTGAAGCATCTGGAACCGAGGTACATAAAGTGTCAAAGGTCAAACCAAAGCCGAAAAATGAAAAGCAGGGTATTGAGGATGAGGCTGTACATACGTATATTAAGTGGGAAGGTTACGACAGTGCTGATGATGATCAGTTTGACCAAAAATCAAGCTCCCAGTCCTCATCGGATGTGTTTTTGTCAGAACCAGCTGCAAACGTTTCCAAACCAGATGCTATTCAGCGGAAGTTAGCAGTTGAGCACGATCCAGCAGTCACTGCATGGTTATACTCGCTAAATCTCCTAGATCCAGAGAAATATTCACAGATATTTCACTCGCATAACATGACAATGGAATCGGTACTTTATTTAACAGAAACCCAACTTAAAACTATGGGAGTCACAAGCTTTGTGGCTCTTAAGAAGATATTGGATGGTATCAAAGCTTTGAGTGGAGAAGAGAAATCACGAACAAACACACACAAAATGTCTACATCGTTGAGAGCCAGTCACACACAATCAGTGCAAAGTATTTTGGATACTAAACCCATTACAAAACCAAGTACTACAAAAACACAGACAAATGAATCGGGAGAAGTCGGAACGACAAAGGAGCAGAGTTTCTCCATGTTTGACGATCTGCCACATGATGATGAAGAAATCAATATGTATTCAGAAGATCTGCATGTAACTGGAAGAAGCACAAACAAACTGGGGTTGCCAGATGGTAGAGATGAAGATACGCCAAAGAAGAAGAAGGGCCCTGTCCTGACATCGGGGGTGGTGAACCGTACTTTGGCCTCGGGTAAGATAGTACTTAATTTGATGAACTATGTATTGTGACTCTTATTAGCACATTAACCAAATCTGTTTGAAACTCATCCTCCCTCTGTAGCAGATTTGGGTTGAATGTTTCTCAGAGGGTGTATGAAATTAAAATGGAGTTGCCTAGTGTGTTCATTCAATTAGAAAATTATACTCCCCCTGTGGAAGATGATGCAACAAGATTTGGATATAAGAACACAAATCAGGTAACTAAATCTTCCACATGGGTAGTGTGGATTTTAAATGGAATAGCCTAATGTTTAGTTACAATGCAGATGTAGATACACTGTGCTAATGATTTAGGGGTTTGAATTTGATAAGTATACCTCCAGAGATTTTATTGAGATTTTAGTGATAGCTTAACTTTCATTCACAGGAGAGATTAAACTTCAGTTTTATTTTAAAGAAAATGACATGTGTTGGATTAGACAACTATTACTTGCAACAGAAGAGAGGATGAAATTGTGAATATTTCTTAGTTAATTGTTTTGACCTTGTCCAAAGCAGCAATTTAATTTGGTAAAAAGATTATTAAAACAATAATGTCCAATAATTTGAACACATCGAACATTATTCCAGGTGTGCATGCAGCTACAAATAAGCTTAAAAACAAACAGGAGCAAGAATTGCAAGAACAAAAACGTCAAGAAAAACTCAAGAGAGCAAAGAAAGCTGAAAGAGACAGGATGGCCAGACAGCATGCACAGCGTATAAAAGAACGGGAAGAGAGAGAACGCAGAGAGGAAGAAGAGGGAGTTGTGGGATATGATGAGGAAACCTCTGATAGTGTGTCACCACAGGCATCGCAGACAGTGGATATGAATGACTTGATGATTCACTCACAAGGTACAACAATCTCTTTGTGATACTGGTTTTTATCAAGGAAAGAAACATGCCATGCACATGTTGCATACCTAATACATTAGACCTAAAAAAAAAATTGTTGTATTGCTTTCAGTGACCCAAATCCTGAAACATCAAGGTCGCAATTTTTTTTTTAATGACAATTTTTACAGATATGTTCAAAAAATGAAGGTTTTCACTTAAAATTAATATTTTATTAAAAGACTACTATCTGTTCAATTAGCTTAGATTCTTGAATTTGTAAGATATTTGAAAAAATAAAAAATTGTGGTCAAAGTCATCAAAGAAAAGTGTTAGCACAGCCTTAGACCTAACGTAATTTATACTTTTCAAATTCTAAAGTTCAATTTAAAACCCCATTTCTTTTCAATTTTGGTCTTTTCCATGATATTTTTAT
>NC_092636.1:8575459-8647959 GCF_039555335.1 Amphiura filiformis | reverse complement strand
ACCTATGGAAGAGCAAATTATCGATACACATAGTTATATACAAACAAGTAAACCTGCAAATGTGTGTCTCAACCCCATTAGCTCAGTTGGTAAAGCTGAAGCACCAGACTTTGGTACAATTTCATGTTTTCAAAGCGCTTGATATTAAGCACATAATACTATCAAGTTTTTACGGTATGGCATGTGGTTCTCTTCATGTACAGTGTAACTGTACTATGTGCAGGTCTACTTAGAAGGGCTAGGGGGGAAAGGGTGAGGGCGGCTTATTTTTGGCCTCGAGGTGGAATGGTCTTAGAGGGATAAGCACCTGTTAGTCCTATTCTCTGCACTGGTATCAATTTGTATTTTAAATCCATTTTAGACATACATATTACTGCAATCTTTTCTGAATGTATTTTGCTATTTTATATTTAACTGTTCTTATGATATTGTGTAATCACCAGTGTATAGAGTCTTATAAATAAAATAAAAATAAAAATAAAATGTACATGTGGTATCAATGTGACCTAGATAATAATGTTCATCGATCAATTCTTGAAGCAGTTAGGCAAACAACTTTGTAAAGAATATCTCTGCAAGTCTCTTTGGTACTTGTTATAGGTTATATGATTATTATAATTGGATGGTCACAATTTCCCCTTCACTTCAAATGTGGGGTCGATTAGCTATATCAAGAAGGGTATTTTGCAGCATGGGTATAAAAATCTGCATATTCTGATGCAACATTGCTGTAAGGAGCTCTTATCACAACATTTGAGCTTACACATGTATAAGCAGTGAGTAAAAGAGAGAAAGAAACTAGAAACCGCCGTTCCATAGAACGGGTACAAGCCGACTCTTGAACTTTGACCCCTATAACTTGACCCCTGGGTCACAGATGGGGTCAACTGCTCGTGCATTGTGCTTAGGATGTCATAAGAAATATTCCTGGGGAATTTTAGCTTAATCGGAACTTATACATGGATTTTGATTTTTTTTAAATTTTTGATTGACCTTTTGACCCCCTTAGTGACCTTTGACCTCAATGGAAAAAAACCCTTATGTACACCAACAAAATGCATTGTTCCAATTTTAATTAAAAAATTCTACTATGATTAGTTGTTGAGATAAAAATTCTTGAAGTTATTTAGCTAAAAACAGAAAGTGACCCCTTAATGACCTTTGACCCCCAAAATAAAAATACCATGCATACATCAGGTAACACTGATTCATGTATGATGGTTATATTACTCTGGTCTGTTTACATTTTGAGATAAAATTTTTTGAATATTTCGGTTTTTGACCGAAGTAACCCCTTATAATGACCTTTGACCCCAAAACTGTAGGCATCCTAAAGACCCTGGCTAGTAGCGATGCATGTGTGCTAAAGGCGACTCTCTGCTATATAATTTGTAAAGACAGTGATTTTTTGAATATTTTTAGCTTTCAGACCGGAAAGGACCCCTTAATGACCTTTGACCTCAATTCTTTTTGACAAGTTTTAAGCACTGCCACATGTTAATTCATATGCGGGTCACTCCATATCAAATCAAGGATGCGCCCCACCTGACCCCCTCAGATTTGCTTTATATTTTAGTCATATGTTGTACCTGTAAAAATATTAAAAACCTGCAAATTTGAGGTCTGTAGCTCTTACGGATTTTCTGTGGCAGGCATTTAAAGTTGGAGTAGGGAGGTCTAAATTTGGACCTAAAAGTTACCCCTTAAATAAATTTCATCTTTGGGAGTCTGTGCCTTCTTTATAAAAGGAAAGAGAGGTCTGAAACTTTGCATACACACTAACTGCATGCCCAATTTGTCAAAAATAAAAATAAAAAAAATCTGTAATTGTGCGTTGTGTCACGGGCTCATTAAATATGCAAGAAAAAAATGTAATGTTTTGTAAACTGGCAAGTTTAGCCCCCCTAAATTCACATTTTTTGTCAGATTAATTATTTTTTGTTGTCACCGATGCTATATATAGGATAAATACAATGCATACCCAAAAAATTGGGGTCACAACTCATTTACATTTCGAACAGCGCCCTCACGAAGATGAAATTTATTGCAAATTCAACATTTTCAGGGGGCCCAAAGTCGATGTGGTCCACCTTCAAAATTTATAAAACAACACTTTTATATAACTACTAGTCTTAAATTACAACTTTGCTAAGTCCCAGTAATTGTATAGGTTGACTTCATATAAAATGACAAGCCCAAAGTTGACCATTTTCTTATGATTGCATGTAGTGCAAATGTGCCGAATTCGGAAGGCTTGAAAGTCAAATTGGCCACAATATTAAAAATAAATGATTAGATGAGTAGTTATTGGCCCCATTTACTTGTATTTCCATTTCGTTTTCAATATATACAGATTTTCTATGGTAGCCATTTAAAGTTGGAGTGCAGCGCCCTCACGAAGATGTTTTGTAAACTGGCAAGTTTAGCCCCTAAATAAATTCACATTTTTGTCAGATTAATTTTTTTGTCACCGATGCTATATATAGGATAAATACAATGCATACCCAAAAAATTGGGGTCACAACTCATTTACATTTGAACAAGCGCCCTCACAAAGATGAAATTTATTGCAAATTCAACATTTTCAGGGGCCCAAAGTCGATGTGGTCAACCTTCAAAATTTATAAAACATCACTTTTATATGACTACTAGTCTTAAATTGCAACTTTGCTCAATCCCATTAATTTTATAGATTGACTTCATATAAAACGACAAGCCTAAAGTTGACCGTTTTCTTATGATTGCATGTACTGCAAATGTGCGAATTCGGAAGGTTTAAAAGTCAAAATGGCCACAATATTGAAAATAAATGACTAGATGCATAGTTATTGGCCCTATTTACTTTTATTTCCATTTTATTTTCAATATTGGGGCCAATTTGACTTTCAAGCCTTCCGAATTCGGCACATTTGCACTACATGCAATCATAAGAAAATGGTTAACTTTGGGCTTGTCATTTTATATGAAGTCAACCTATACAATTACTGGGACTTAGCAAAGTTGTAATTTAAGACTTGTAGTTATATAAAAGTGATGTTTTATAAACTTTGAAGGTGGACCACATCACTTTGGGCCCCTGAAAATGTTGAATGTGCAATAAATTCCATCTTCGTGAGGGCGCTGTTCAAATGTAAATGAGTTGTGACCCCAATTTTTTGGGTATGCATTGTATTTATCCTATATATAGCATCGGTGACAACAAAAAATAATTAATCGAACAAAAAAGTGAATTTAGTGATGCTAAACATACCAGTTTACAAAATAATACATTTTTTCTTGCATATTTAATGAGCCCGTGACACAACGCAAGCAATTACAGAATTTTTTTATTTTTTATTTTTGACAAATTGGGCATGCAGTTAGTGTGTATGCAAAGTTTCAGACCTCTCTTTCTTTTTATAAAGAAGGCACAAACGCCCAAAGATGAAAAAAGATTAAAGGGCAACTTTTGGGTCCAAATTTAGACTCCCCTACTCAAACTTTAAATGGCTGCCACAGAAAATCCGTAAGAGCTACAGACCTCAAATTTGCAGGTTTTAATATTTTTACAGGTACAACATATGACTAAAATATAAATCAAATCTGAGGGGGTCAGGTGGGCGCCTCCTTGATTTGATATGGAGTGACCCATGCATGAGTCACATGATCATTGCATGTAATTTGTGGAAGAAGTAGCATTTTTGTGAAATCACATTTTGACCATTATAGCTAGGTCAAAGGTCACAGCAAGGTCAAAGTCAAATGGAAGCTTTGGCCTAGCCCAGTGGTCTTTTGGGTCAAGTTTGGTTGAAATCTGTCGATCCCTTGCGGAGCTAGATGCAGTTGATTGGTTGCCAGAAGAAAGAAGAAGAAGAAGAAGAAGAAAGAAAGAATTGGAAGAAGACAGAACAAGCCGACGTTCCGTCGTCGGCTTGTAACAATACATTTTCAGAAACCATTTGCTTCTTTTCCAATTAGTGTTCTTTTGTTCTGGTATAAAAATGATAATGATATTTTCTTCCACATTCAGATCAGAGGACTGCAAGGTGTCCCCAACCAAACTTCATCAGAGACAGAAGCAAAACTGGAAAAGATACAGCAGCAATTGAATGCGCTGCAAATACATCTTCGACCCAACTCGGCAATACATGTACCCAAATCTGATGGTGATGTAGCTGCTGCTAAAGCCCAGAAAAAGAGAGCTGAGTCTGCACCCATGGGGAAAGGCCATAGAAGAACAAGAACTAAGTCTTTATCTAAACAGGACCTGCTTAAAGAAGTCAAGAAACAGAAGGAAAAACACAGGAAAGAAATTAAGTGAGTGTATAACAAAAATTACATAATCTGCTTCAATTTTAAAAACAAAATCAGGTTAAATGATCAATGAGACTGAAATGGGTTATTCCTGTTGAAATCAATACAAGCCCTGTGGAAGACATAACCTTAATCTCCCATGCAGGGGGTGTGAATTTTAAATGGAGTCACCCATTCAGGTAACCCCATTTGAAATTCACACTCCCTGTGTAGAAGATAAAGGTCATACACATGGGGTGTATGGAATTGATCTGGGATAGCCCAACGTAGAGCAGTCAGAATAGCAAAGGACTAAGACACAGACAAACTGCAAACAGTCAAAGTCTCAGCATCACCCGATAATGAGGGCCGATCGTTCCGCTATGCACATATCGCATATTTTTACGGTCTTTCGCTTAAACGCAAAGATTCGCAATGCTCTATCACGTATACACTAAGGCATGCAACACTGGCGATCGAACGATCGGTTCTCATGAATATGCGAGAATCCACAGCATACAATGCACAGGGACTTTGACTATTTGAAAATGGTCTGTATTAGTCTGGGGTAATATCATTGTTTAAAATTGATTTATTTTTTTTCTGTGGTGGAGGGCAAGAAATATGTAGGGGAAAATTTGTCTAAAATTTAGCATTTTTGGCTTTAAAATTGGAAATTTTGTTTGACTGTGGACAAATTGGAGCGGAGGCAATGCCCAAGAATGCCCACTATGAGATTGAAGGCTGCATCAGTAGTAATCTATATATTATGTCAATATCCCATATGTTATGCTATTTTTCTAGGATGTTGGAATCAGAATTAAGTCGTCTTAAGTATCGTGATCCAGTCCAAAGCTGTGAGCTACCTGAAGAAGACATTATCTTTGATGAAACAGGTATTTGCCTATTTGTTTACATTTATGAGCTGGTCTGTGCATTGACAGTAGTTATCTATTAATAGGTAACGGGTTGGCGCAGTGATAGCAGTTTACCTCCTGCTTGAAGCTCTGCATATCCTAGTTAGATACAATGTATTCAGGAAGGGCATTCCATATATTGGCTGAAAAGGGAGAAATGATCTCCTTCTTAGATACAAGTTTTTGTGTACTTTTTTACAAATTCGAAGTCAAAAGATTTAGCAATGTTATAATTTACTGTAAGTGAATCCTCCACTTTAAGCCTTTTACTGAAAAAGAACCACCTGCAATGTAAATTGGGACAAATCAGTTTTCCAGAGTTTTCCCGAGTGTTGAAATAGCCTTAAGAAAACATCATGTTTTCTTCACAGGAGGAACTCAATTTCTTAACAACAGCTGATGGTTGAAATCAGCCTTGCGTGATCTCTCGATCTCTAAGAAAAACGACGAGTTTAAGTGTCTGGGACTCACATACTCTCGACAGAAAACAAAAGTAAAATCATTAGCAATAATCTACCTCTCACAGTTTGGTAGAATTGCAGGATTGACCACAACTAATCATGACGGATCCAAATTCTAGCCAAAATCATGCAAATGTCTGATCACTTTAATCTTTAACTTCGCTTTTTGTTCTGTTGAGCAAGACAAAGCGTGATCAGATTTCTATTCTGTAGTGTAAGATCTGCAGTTTTTGTTATGCTGCATGTAGTATAGAGCTTGCTGATGTAATGTCTGTTTTTGTCATTACCAACATTATTTTTTACTATCATCATTGGTATTATTTTGTGATTTCAGCTGTTCTTGGTGAGGGCACATTCTCTCAAGTTTTCTCAGGGAATTTCAATGGTTCAGAAGTAGCCATCAAAAGACTCAAGATCCCCATACAAGAAGCCGATCATAATTATTTTGCAGAAGAGGTAATTCATGTCAATCAATCAAGCATAACTTTTGTAAATTTCATAATGTTGTTATTGCCATTGCTATTATTTTTGTAAAGTGATTTTAGATAATTAAAAAAATACCGTACTGACGCGAGTATAGTCCCACCTTCGAGTAAAGTCCCACCCCCAAATTTTCGGAAAAAAAAAAAAAAAAAAAAAATTCAATGCATTTTGAAATCATTAATAGACTATGACATGAATACAAATTATCAATTTTCATATTAAAAATACAAAATATCTTGAAATTTTTTTTTTTTTTTTTTTTTAGGTCAACCATGAATGATCCTAGCATTTAGGTCTAGGTCCAGGGACACTACAAAACCGAAAAAATTAAAAAATTTAAAAAAAAAAATTTTATTTATTTTTTTTTTTTGATTCGAGTATAGTCCCACCCCCCAATTTTGAAAAATGTTCACCCAAAAACGGGGTGGGACTATACTCGCGTCAGTACGGTATATGGTAAAGTCGATAATCTGACTAAAAGTGGACAAATGTGACTCCTCGCCACAACTGAGCCCGGATGTCGCCAATCATCATTTTTGAGATATTCAACCAAAATATTCTGCTTGAAATTAGCTTTAAAATGATGTATATCATGTCTATAGTACTTGACATTTAAGTAGTGAAAAATCAATAAAACAGTCAATAAATCCTTTCTTTCCTATTGTTTATTGTTAAGTTCGATGGAGCATATCTCAATAGTGGCACTGGCGACATCCGGGCTCAGTTGTTGAGGAGTCACAAATATGCTGTGATATATGAAAACCCTTCACATGTTGCATTATCCTATTTTGTTTTATAAAGCTTAAAACTCTCTAGCTATTTCTTTAACTTTTTTTTTTTCAATCCTTTTTTGCTCATAACTTTTGATGATGAAGTCACAGGTACAAAATGAAAACAGTTCTAAAAAGATTTTTAAATTTCCATGTTTTTGATCTACATAACTCAAAAATCAAAAATGTCACCATGTGAAGGGTTTTCACAGATCACATCACAAATATTACCATACAAATTATTTGAATTACAGATTCAGGAAGAACAAAGTAGAGACTGCTGTATGTAATTATTATTAGGTATAGTTTGATCAGCTCGTAATAGGCAGCAAATATTAGGCTTTTACCACTACGCCGAAAAGTAGACACACGCTAAAAGTGCTATTAGTTGACCTGTCTGGTCTATATTTTGTATGTTAAAGAAAGTAGACAAAAGTATAGGATTTGAATTAATAATTTGTGATGCTTCTGGCAAGATGTCACAAGGCAATTCTCAAAATAAAATATTTTGATATTAATCCGCGATGTTATTAGGCCCGCCGATTACGAGCTGATCAAAGTATACATGGCATAATATTGAGTACTTTGTTCGTAACCAATCACATATAAAAATGCTTTTTCAAGGGATATTACTATGATTGTTTACATGTAGTAGTTAGTACCATTAAACTTCCTAACCCACATGAAATAATAATTCCATGTTTACAATCAAAATGAGATAGCTGTCGCGCCAACTTGAGGTACCGATGAATATGACCTTCATGCACATTTTACACTGTAACTCAGAATACAATTTAGCACATTTACGGCTCATTCGTGCTGTACGGTCACATATACACAATATTACCAAGTCTCATTTTTTTCACCAATTATAACCCGAACAAACTTTAATATCACTCTGTCCGTTTCCTAGGTGAGTCTCTTACACGAGCTGCGCCATCCAAGGGTGGTGTTACTTCTAGGTGTGTGTACTACAGGAAGATTACCTCTGATGGTGTTAGAATACATGGCAGGAGGGAGTCTATACCATTATCTACATGATAGTGATAGGTAAGAAACTGTAATTTCTCTACTTTTTAGCTAATTTCTGTACTTACAGGTGCAGAAATTATCGACAAATATTTGAATATGGCTTCGTCAATACTGCTGTTTTCCTCATTTTTTGCCAAATTTTTCATTTAAAATAAAAACTAATAACAATCGTAATGAATTATTCTTCACTTTTAAGTAATTTCTTCGCAATTTTGCTGTGATCACTGAATGGGCTTTTAACAAATACATATGAAGTCAATTGTGATCGAAAGTTGTTATGATCAAGTTTACCTGTAAAATCTTTTGCCAAGTCTTTAACTAACTCACCTTACATATTTTGTATCCTATAGGCCATCATTGGATCATGTAGGGTATTACCAGATAGCACGCGATATATGCCTTGGAATGAACTACCTACACAGGCACAGACCTGTGGTATTACACCTTGATCTGAAACCAATGAATGTCTTACTTGGTACCTATGGAAGGGCAAAGATTGCAGACTTTGGATTCTCTAAGCTCAGGTAAATTCGCCATTTTGAAGTTTGAAGTTCAAGATTTCTTTTCATGAAAGTTCATCTTTGTTGGTATATTGAAGTTTAATACTTTTGATCCAAATGCAATCCTATCTCACAGAATTTTCAGATGGTATCTCCATCTTTCATCAGCGAGATTGTGATGTTGATCAACATCACAATCTCAGTCTCGCTGATGAAAGATGGAGTAACCATCTGAAAATTCCGAGAGGTGGTGATAACTTTCTAGTGTTTGGATCAAAAGTTTTAAATTTTAATCATGTAAACTTTTTGTGAGAATGTATGTGACACATTCTTAGGGGAATAAGGTCATTCGGATGCTCTTTCCACTGAGCTGTCGAGGCTTGATGGCATTGACAGAGGAAAGCCCTGAAAACCAGTGCAAAACCTCAAGTACAAGTACTCAACTTTGTCAACATGCCCAGATGTCTCACTGCAAGAATGGGTAAATTGATTTCTTTATATTTTGTGTGTTATGTACATACAGGCATGAAGCAGGCTCAGGGAAAGTGAGAGGCACTCCTGCATGGATGGCACCTGAACTCCTGGAGAATGCTACAGAGTTGACACCAAAGGTAAAATTTGTAATTTCCTGCTACCAGATATGCATGTGATATAAATATGTAGTGCATAAGCAGGCTTTAAAATATTTTGCTATGCGGACAACATGCAGATAGAAGCACAACATAATCGTAACCCTGCTACGCGAGCGGTCGAATTCGACGGTATCGTGATCGCAAAATGCGATGCAATTTCCATCAACTGCTATGCACTTTTCCAAAATGCATAGCTAAAAGTGCTATACATAAATTTGAGCTAAATTCCACGTCGTATTTACCTCAAAAGTTCCCTAACGCATCGCAATTTGCGAGCCAACTTACACATCGCATTTTACCTCAAAACATGTGGGGATATCCCTCAAGCTAGCAATGTTAAAAGCCCCAGGTAATTTTGGTGGTTCCCGAATCTGTTAAGCTCTTGCAATTGACCTTTTCGGTAAATCCCATAACCCTTTGCGAGTATACCTAAGAACTTCGTCATTTTCAAATCCACGCTCTGCGCCGATCGCACACCGTTTATCGTACATCGTTACTGCGCATTGCAAGTCGGCGTGACGTAAAATGACGAGTTCTCAGGTGTGCTCGCAAAGGGTTATGGGATTTACCGAAAAGGTCAATAGCAAAATTACGTCTGTCAAATCAACAGCTATCAGCAAAAACCTGACCTCTGACCGTTGCTAGGAGATGTTTTCAAGTAGTTTCAAGACCCCTGAAGCTGTATATACCACTGCGCATCAAAAATTGTTTATATGTTTACTGAGCATCGGTTTCAAAATACCCACTTTCTCTCCCTTTACGTCGCGATAATGAGCTCATGAATAATTAATGAGGGAAATGTCAATGGCGATATTACACATAAATTTTGACTTCTTGAAAACAATCGTGAATTCTGATGGCTTTTAATCATAAAATCCAGCACAAACATGAATTTATTGATGATAAATAAATGATGAACACATACAACCTGTATTTTCTTGGATATATTTGATATTTTATTAGCAACAAAGTGAGTTTGGGAAATGTGTGTGATGCGCGAATACTTATTGGCGGCGGCGGCGCGGCAGTGATAGCCGAGATTTGATGACAATGACAGAAGTTGTAGATTTGCTACGCAAACACAAATATTGCATCGCCAAATGCTACACATTTTTATTTTTGCATAGCAAAATAACTGCTATGCAAAATTTGGAAACTGCTACACAAACATGTGTTTTGCATAGCACGAACAGCTATGCAAAAAGAATTGACTGAATTCGAACCCTGCTGCTACGATAATTGCCCTAGTTTTTTTTTTTAAAAAAAAAAAAAAAAGTACAAAATATGGTTCAAGCATGCATCAGTTATGTAATCACCCTAATTATTTTGGATTATTCCCTTTAATCTGTATCATTATCATTTGTTCTTGTATAAAAATTGGTGAATAAATATGTGTAAACACATGCGTGAACCATATTTAGTACTTCCTTCTCAAAATTACTAAAAATGACTTAGGCAATTATCATAGCAGGCTGACGAAATGTTATTTGATACATAACTTGATGCACTTGTCAGCAGCAACATATACCCCTTATTTTAGTGACATCCAAGCAAATCCAATCAAACATTTAATGGTCGAAGGGGACAATGAGCCGGTAGTATCTCCATAGGATTATTGTACAGCCCTATAGCTAGTCTTGGTCTGGTTTAGAGTCCTTTCTTGACAGTTGCTTACAAAGATGTGGTGTCTAGATGTGTAACAGCCAACCACTAACAATGTGAGAACATTCATAAACCTACATTGTGGATGATTTAAATTGGCCGCTACTTGAGATGAGTCTGGTATTTATTCCTAGCTATATGTAAAAATAGATACATGTAGCAACCGACAAGTTCATCCTTTGGTTATGATTGTACACAAATGATTGAAAACAAATAAATATTTGAATGTTTATTTTGTGTATTTTTCTATACAACAGGTTGATGTGTATAGTTTTGCCATCATTTTATGGGAGATGCTGACAAGAGATAGCCCATATGAGGGACTATCAGTCTTTCAGGTAAGCTATATACCTAAATAGTTAATCACATAGTTCTTAACTAGTTAGTGATACCTACCTGTAAAATATCTAAACATTCAAATTTTAAATTGCTTGTATAAAGCCTGAATTTGGTATCATATAGACCATACCTATAATTGGCACTTTCCTTCTGTTGATAGGGTGAACATCGATATATCATATTATAAAATAACAAAAGCAAGGGAAAGAAGGGTATCACATGATATAAAATGTGACACGATCAAGGGAAATGAGTCAGATGTCGCTAATATTGATTTTGAGATATTGGCAAAGAAAGTGTCAAAATTCTTTTGTTTTATATTGTTTTCAGCGATTGATAAATTGATGTAACTTTGCTAAGAAAAGTCGTATCAACATGGGCTTTTCAGTTTCAGAAAGCTCTAAATGTCCTCTTTAGAAACATGTAAGACTCATTTTCGACCGGGGTCGACATGTGACTCATTCCCCTTGATCACGTCACAAATAACAAAATAATCATGTGATACCCTTCTTGACCTCACTTTTGCTACCCTATGATATGTGATGTCGATGTCCACCCCATCAATGGCAGGAAAATGCCAATAGAGAAGCAGTCTATAGAAGGGTCTCTGTGAGAACCCTTGTATTTTTAAATAATTTAATGCCACTTGGGTTCTGATTCCATTAATTGATAGCAAGATTTGTTTTCTTTTGTCCAGGTTCTCGAGCGAGTCCGACGTAATAAGCGTCTTGAGATTCCATCGTCTTGCCCTGAGCCATTGAGAAGACTTATCTGTGCCTGCTGGGAGCATAAGCCAAATAAGAGGCCATCCTTCAAGGTAAATTGGCAACTTCTGTGTTCTTCCAATCATGTCAAATGTTCATAATGTGTGTATTGCTTTTCACTGTAGTTCATTACAGCTTATTTATGCTCATTTACCTGGCTAAAATTATGAACAACAGAATGAATAACGAATTCCGTTTTACAAAATTGTATATTTTAGGCATCCTCTTCATAATTACCTAGTGCTGCTTATTGGCTGCTTATGTGATCAGTCAGTCAGTTTTTCCACAAGAATGTACTAACCACTGCCAGGGTTTGAACCCACCACCTCTTGCACTATTATAGTTGAACGCCTTATGGATTGAGCTGACTTGTCTAGTGGTGCCATTGAAATAACTTAAAATAAGCCAGTGTTACTTGCTGCTTGCTTAGGCCAACTTGACATGTCCAGTCAGACTCCGCTGCTGGCTCTCCAAACTACTCTGTTCTGAATGCAGCTCACGATGTATTGTCTCTCTAGTCCTGTATCCTTGGCTACATGTAGTCCTACTGTGGTTGTCCAGTGTACAGCTTTTTTTATCCATGGAATTGTGTAAAATTTTCGAATATTTGTTTTCTCAGGCTGCGTATGTAATAGTTTGATACAAAATGAAATATAATGAAAAAATGAAATGAACAAAACTAGTGGTCAGCTATGATATATATGTTTGATTATCTGTTTGCAGGACATTTTGATCAGCCTTGAAGGTCTGTCTTTCCCACCGGAATGGAAAGCTCTCCTGAATGCAGCAGGCATTCCCCGGGAGACGATGGAAGATCCCACCTCAGCACGCAACATCATCTCCTTGGTAAACCAATCCATGCATATGAGTCAGAAGCAACTTGACCAGATGGCTCTCGAGTCTCATACACAACTTATGAAGGCGTGTCACATGGACATCCCAGAAGCTGTGGAAGAGGCTAGTGGTGATCATGACAACCTAGGTGTGGTGGACTCTGTCGAAGATGTTGGAAGCATCCCGCTAGGAGGTATGGAGGACAGTGGATATGATGATGATACAGGTTTACTGAAGCATAGTGCTCGAGGTGCTTTGTCATCAAGAAGAGCAGGATTTAATACAGTGAGGTCGACTCAACCCGCCATACCCCAAGCCCCACCACCACCAGCAATAGCACTTCACCACACAAATCCTACCCCTAGTGCCTTAATGGTCCAGTCCAAGACATTACGCAAGACATCAACCAAGACCAAACAACATGGGGCACTAAACTCTCCTGATGGGGTTTAGCTCAATTTCAGTTGGATGCTGCTGCATTGACCAATCAGAGAGAGAAGCTAAGAACCACCACACGAGGGCCTCATCCTAGTCAACTTGCTGATCTTGGTATTGCACCTGAAACGAAGCTGATAAGTATCGCTGATATACTCAAAAAGGTAAGTAAGTCATAAGTTTACAAATTATCAGTTGGGAATCATATTGATAATGATCTAAAATTTGCCAATATTTTCCCTTGTTAGTCCGAATAGTTATTAGTCCGATAACCCTAAGCCTAAATTTAGCCCTAACCCTACCATATAACCTTATAACCTAAGTCCTAATCCTAACCTTAAACCTAAATAGAACCCTAACCTATTCCTAAACATAAATCTGCCCCTAACCCTAACCCTAGTCTAACCTGATCCCTAACCCTAATCCTAACCTAAAATACCTTAAACTCAAGAACTAACGATCCGTCGGACAAACCTGTTATTATTATTCCTGCTCACTCTTATACTCCATTACAATTATGTTTTTTTACCATCTTTTTGTTTAGGCTGTGAATTCAAGACATGTTGCACTGAAGGAGGATTTACAGAGTAAGGAGGAGCTACATCCAGATAGCATGTGGTCTATGGATAGTCCAAGATAACAAGGGAGGTGGCACACTGCAAAGAATAGCTGCAGATCGCAAGGTTACAATAGTGAGTTGTGAGATGGGAAAAAGTTGGATGAAAATTATGAAATAAATGAGCTATTCCAGTTGAAATCCAATGTGATATTCTACATAATGAGTGTGAATTGGGATTACCTGAATGGGTGACTCCATTTGAAATCTGCACCCCTGTGTGGGAGATTAATGTCATGTCTTTCATCGGGGGTGTATGGATTTCAAAGGGAATAGCCCATTATTGGATTTGATTTAGTAAATTCTTGTAAAAATTATAGCAATAAACTGGTGTAAAATGTTGCTGCATTTTTGTACATCTTGCCTTAGCTTCTCAAGTGTGTATGAGTGACGTAATACTCCAGTATATTCTGAGTAGTGCTAATGAATTGAGTATAATGTCAGTCATTAATGCTCTGAAAGCAAGGCGAAATATCAAGGGCTTAGAACCAGAACTAGATGCTGTAAAAGTAAATTTCTGTGCTACTGCGAAAGTAACAAAAGATGAAGATTTCCCATGTGTGAATGTCAGGTAGCATAGAATTGCAAATTTAAACACTAAGTGAAACATCAAAACACATCAAAAATTAATCTCACTAACATGTCCAATTTTACAATATGTGTCAAATTGATTTTTTGAGTTTATAAGAACTTTGTTTTATTCCAGCAAACTCAAAGCTCCAATTCTTCTTTGATGTAATTTTAAAAGACATAGGCACCTCTGGCAGTGCATTCATGTTGGAATAGTGGACATACTTGTTATGCTTGCATAATTCACAAGCGCAAAGCGCACATTCTACACCATTCTATATCAATCCACAATGTTGTGATACAGACTAACTTCAAAAAGTCAAAGTCTCGGCATCGCCCTATAATGAAGGCCAATCGTTCCATGAAGTGTGACGGACAAAATTGCTACTCACATACGGCATATTTCTATGGTCTTTTGCGTTTGACACGCAATGCTTTATTGCATATGCGAAAGCATACCAAGCTGGCGTGATTGTTAGACACACACGATCAAATGATCGGCACTCATGAATATACAAGAATTCGCAGCATACAAAGCACCCATACATTGACTGTGTTGATGGATAGTCTGTAGTAGTCTGTGGTTATGAGTCTTGGCATTTATAAGCTGAACAAAGTATAAGCCCTTTGATATGTAATAATACACAATCAAGCAAAATGAGTCATTTTGTCAAGCACAATTTTATTTGTCATTTAATACGCTTATTACATTTAAAGGCTTTTAAGGGGGTACTACACCCCTCGATAAATTTGTGTCTATTTTTGCATTTTTCTCAAAAACTATTAACACAGTGGTAACAAAAGTTATGTATATTATAGGGGCAAGGAATCCAATTACTACACTGGAATTTCAGTGACCCAAGACAAGAGGTTTGTTATTTATGATAAGAAAAGAGGTACCACTAGGATGTACCTCATTTCCTATCATATATACTGAACCGCTTGTCTTGCATCACTGAAATTTCAGTGTAGTAATTGGATTCCTTGCCCCAATAATATATATTACTTTTGTTACCACTGTGTTATTATTTTTGAGAAAAATGCAAAAATAGTCACATATTTACCACAGGGGTGTAGTACCCCCTTAAATACTGTAATGTTATGCTTGTAGATTAACCCTAATCCCTGGATGAAAAATCAGTGAAAAAAATGGGTTTTTAGGACACACACCTAACTGCTTTTTTGGCGGTGGTGTTTGGAAGAAGGAAAGGAGATGAAGAACAAAGTTTTTGTTGTCCTTTCTGCCCGGTTTTGAACCACCGACATATATCGGGTGTGGAGCACGCTACCTGTGACAGTGACCCACATGTGGCGGCCTTTATGTGCCTATATAATGTCATCGGATTCTTTTGCGATCACACCAATCGGCATGCTTGGGTTGCCAGGGGCTTCATGCTGTTGTATATTTTGTTGTGCTGTAGCATTTTGTGGCACTCAAGGCGGTCAGGGTCAAACAGGACCGTTCTCAGGGATTTTGCCGCCCAAGGCAAAGCGTCTCCCTGCCGCCCCAACAAAGCATACCAAAAAAGGGGATTACCCCCTTGAAAACTCATCAGTTTTGACCTATTTGTATACTGCCCATTTTTTCTTTTTATCCGCCCTCATTTTTTCTTTCTCCATTCCCGTTTTTTATTTTTTCACCTTTTTTGCGCTGCTCTGCATTTTTGCCGCCCTAGGCTACCGCCTTACCTGGCCTAATGGTCGGAACGGCCCTGGGGTCAAAGACTACAAAATGGTGCCAATCTTATCATAAGGCAAGACAAGACCCAGGTAAATCATCAAGTAAAACTATCCAAGGACTACCATTAACAGAAGCAGAGTGTTGTGATGAACTTTTTGAATTGCTTTTTGTAATTATTTTTATGGAAGACATGATCTTCAGAGTGTGAATTTCAAATGGGGTTACCTGAGTGGGTGACTGACTCCATTTGAAATCTACACCCCCTGTGTGGGAGATTAAGGTCATGTCTTCCATAGGGGGTGGGAATTCAACTGGAATAGCCCAAGTGACTCATTCTGCTTGATCATGTCATAAATTATGTAAGTTAGATAGCATGTCTATTTTGTATCCATACCTGTGTCTTACTGAAATCTTTGATATCATAATACAGTACTTTCTGATGTAATTTAATGTCTTCATACACAGCCAAATTCCTTCTCTATTGGTTACCTCTAATAGGGTGTCACATGTTCAATTCTCCCTATTCAAATCTCTGGTTGCACTTTTTAAATGTGGGTGGATGAACTTTTAGTTTCTAATGTGTTCCTTGGAGCATCCATGGCATACATCATGACATACACATGGTGTTGAGAGTACCCTTGGTGTACTTGTAGCGTATCTCGTTAGTAGCCAATTACCTATGCATTTAGACTAGCAACCTTTTGAGAGGCATATATATTCATCATAGGGTGGCACATAAAGGAGTGATCTGGCTGTGTATTTGCTTCTTGTGAAATCTTGCTAGGATTTTGTTAGAAATGAACTTTCCACCTGTTTTTTATACCTGTTTTTGAAATGAATAGGTTTGTAGGATTTTATATTGTGAATAATGTTTGAAGTGTAATATCCAAATCCAAATACCAAACACATTGTGTGCTTCTAAATGCAAGAGTGCTATAAATGTCGGTTATCGCATTTTCACCATAGAGGTTAGACTAAAGGACATTGGACTCCAAATGTTTATACCATGTTACTCATGAAAGGTGAAAAGAATGCACTATCTATTTGATTGACTTTTTCAGTAAATCTCATAATTCTTCGCAATTAGACCTGAGATGTCGTCATTTGACGTCATGCTGACTTGCAATGCACAGTAACGATGTTTGCTAAACGATGTGCACATCGACGTGACATCAAATTTACGACATCTCAGGTTTACCTGCAATGGCTTATGGGATTTAGCGAAAAAGATCAATTGTTTCACTGTCAAACTTTGATTTGTATAATCTTTTCCAAGGTTCCTTTTAAGCGTTAACCATCGCGTATATATATGCACGACGTCAAGCGTGTGCATAGTGCCTTGTGCAAAATAATGTGCGCTGGATGGTTAGCAGTACGCTTAATTTGTCAAAGGAAATCTGCACAATATTCTAGCGAGTACTTGCTTGCTTGCCATGTGTGTATAATGCATTGTGCAGTTCATGCAAACTAGTCACTACATGTGCAAACGTTTGCCACACTTGTGAACGTAAAGAATGTTAATTATCATTCAATTTTGGGCCGTTGCCAAGAGGTACACTATTTATGTCTCAATGTGTGATAATTCAAATTGTGCGGGGGCATGGTGGCGAAGCGGTACAGGCTCTACCTCGCAATCAGAGGGTTGCGAGTTTGAGCCCCGGCGGTGCCATCGTGTTGGGCAAGGCACTTTACCTCACTTGCCTCTCTCTACCCAGGGGTGAAATGGGGAGCTGTTGGTTAATGGTTAGGAATATTGTCCATTGAGCGCCCCCAAGGTATGAGCATGCCTTGGGCATTGTATGGCAGCTGACATATGACAGATTTCCAATAACACATGTAGATATATGGAGTCAGAGCTCTCCTAGTCTAATCTCTGTGGTTTTCAAATGCATTCCATGTCTAAAATATATACATGTCTCAAGTCATGTAGCCATATTTTAGCAAATAATTTAAATGCTCATATCCTAAGGATTCCCCTTGGATTTGTCAACAAGCTGCAATTCTCTTTGCTTTATTGAAAATATGAAGTGCTGTTTTCTTTGTTACACTTTTTCTCACCTTGAAGGTACTTTTTGAACATTTGAAGATCAGATAGAACAATTGTAATTTAAAGCAACGATCCCATGAAGAATTTAATTTAGTGTTGTACTACCAGTTGCATTTTTATCTTGAGCATTCATTTTAGTGAACTGATACATGGCCACTGGTTCTTACAGTGAGATGTAGGTAAGGCCAAGAGCACTAAGCATGCTAAGTGAATTGGGCTATTCTAAGTGATATACATACACCCCATGTGGAAGACATGACCTTAATCTCCTACACATAGGGTGTAGATTTCAAATCGAGTCACCCATTCAGGTAACCCAATTTGAAATTCACACTCCCTGTGTGGGAGATACAGCTCATGTCTACCAAATTTTTCCATTTTACCAGCAACAAAAACAGAATTCATTGTTTTTAACCAGTTTATGTCATAATTTCTTGGAGAAAACGGAAAACTTTGGTCTTTACCATAGGGGGTGTATGGATTTCAACTGGAATGGCTCATTCAGAAATGGCTTAGACAGTGTACTTTTTTCTGCCTGTAAAAATATGGAATGTAGATTATTTGAAGGAATTCAGTGGCATCTGTCCGGGATTTATTTAACATTCCAAGATAGGACAGTGATTATATTATACCTCATAGCACAGTTTGTCTTGTAAACAATTAACCATGTTATATCAATATCAGTAAGTGTGCTAGTTAGGAGAGTACAGTACAATCAGAAATTATAGCTTTTAATTAGAGCAATATTGTCTGTATACAAATCATGTTCTATAAATTATAAGAGATTTGTAAAACAAGTGCATTTATAACTGACATTTATGATGCATCATAAGTCTAAGCTTATATAACTCTTGCATGTAAGATATAAATAATGGGTTTCAGACTTACTATTTGTTTACTCCTGATTCCAGAAGAATACAGCACTGAATTTTTGGAATTGAAAAATATTATCCTGTTTTGCCAAACAAAACATAGCTAAATCGTAATCCTTTAGTTAGTTCTGAAATCAGGAGTAGGACTTAAAATGCATCATAAGTGATAGTGAAACTCATCCAAGTGTGTGGCAGATTGTCATCTCAATAAACTATTTGGGGTAAAAAAGTGACCAAAAATGAGGATTAATGCTAAGTTAAGCTGAATTTATACTCGATCGCTTTTGCAGAAAAGCGATTCTCACGCATGCTCAGTGTTTACTTACATTTCCAGAGCGTCAAGCCGATCAATCGATTCAAATCGCGGAGGCAAAAACAACGTCGCAAGTTGAAGAAATCTCAACTTCCCAGCGATATCGTTTGACACATGAATGGGTCAACCAATCATATACAACCAACTGGATCTATTATTTTGCTAATTAATTTACCTTTCTCGATTATTAATTTTTGGTGATGAATTACTTCAAAGCAATAATTATTGACAGCAACTCATGTTTTAAAAATGTATTTTGAGGCATTTAGAATATTTTAATTGTCGTCTGCAATTGCTATCGCCGTGATAAGTATAAATGCAAAAGCGACGAGCGATGCATCTCAAAATTCGGCGATTTCCCATCGCATTCCAAAAGCGTTTAATCGCAAGCGATTGAGTATAAATTCAGCTTTAGCCCTAGCTGTTTGGATCCTGTTTCCCTACAATCAGACAATCAGAGTGGTTCTTTACCCATTTGAATGACCAGATGGGTTCTGTGTGTGTAAATTGTCAAGTTAATTAGTATTTCATATTCAGAAACTTGGTATAGTCTGTCCACATAGAAGTACAAAGTAAATAGACCTCGGAAACTGGAGGTATGAGAATAATTATTTCAGTGCAATGCTTCTTTGGCGGGCCAACTGCTGCGCGATTTATGCACCACGCTCTATACGCGTCGCGTCGCGCTCTCATGTGACGCAAAGCATCGACCCCCGCTGCCACAGATTTGGTTTGTACTTCTAAGTGGACAGACTGTAGTCAAGTTACATATTTTGCTTGGTATCATGCAATATAAGCATTTGTGACTTGTTTGAATTAAAGCCATCGTGCTCACAAATGTGTGCACTAAATATCTGAATATAAAATGATAGTGATAATATAATAACTTAATTAGCAGAGAAGAATTTTGTGTGTAGCTATTATAGTATTTGGCAAGGTCCTGCAGCCTGCTGATTTGGCGTTGTTCACAGCATAAACACGAATGTGGGGGTCTGATTGGCTGATTGAATAATGTCGTCATCACATTCGCTGAACAAGCAGCGATAATCAGGAGGAGCAGTAGGGCAGTGCTGAAGGACCTTACCGAAAACTAATAAAAAACATTCCTAGATCATGGTATATTAAGAACATTATTGGGTATTCTGTATTGTGTACAATGGTTTCTCCACGTTGCCTTATTTAGTTAATTTATTCAATTTAGTAATTGATGCTTCTGAAATAGCATAAGTGTGCTTCTAGGTTAATCCAATTTTAATTGCTTACACTTACAGGTGGATGGTTCCGGCAGTAGAGACGATATCTTACCCTTCCCAGAATCCTTTGCAACATGATATATCACCTTCCTTCATCAAATGACTCCCTTTGTTTTGTACAGGTTCCCGTTCGTTTCATTTTGAGAATATACTGGCTGAACATGGGTCGATAGTCAAGAAATAAGCATATTTTGCACGATCTGGATGTCCTCTGTTTGTAGAGGTACATTTCGTTGCCATCGACCCATGTTGCACTAGATAGCAAATCAGTAGAGAAAATTGAAATGGGAGAAATGCATTATGGGAAGTGTAAGATATCTTCTCTGGTCCAGCAGTATATGTGTTCATTATCACCTAATGAAATATATCTTTGGCCTCAGGGGCGGATCCAGGAATTTTCAATAGAGGGGGCACGGAGACACCGCCGCTGCCGTCGTGGCTCGGCGCCCTTACAAAAGGCAGGCAGGCGTTGCTCTGCAAAAATAGACAGAGTCAGGCGCCAATCTGCAAAAAATAGAGGGGCGTGCGCCGGGTGCGCCCCCCTCTAAATCCGCCTAATATTTCACTGAATATATGAGAGCTCTCACATGAAACCAAAATCTGCATTTGATGGGGGTAAATAGTGAACTTGAGTTTAGCCTGAGGGAAGTTTTGATATATGGCCACTGATGAGACTTGGATAAACCCAAGCATGCTAAGTGAATCAGAGATGGCTTAGGCCAAGATATACTTTTTTTGCATTATATGTACAAATATGGAATGTGGATTGTTGGAATGAGTTCAGTGGCATATGTCAGGGTTTGTTTAACATTCCAGGTGGATGGTACAATTGAATACCTGAGTGGAAGAAGGGCCCAACTCAATTGAGATATTAACAAAAAACACAATATTTAGAAAAGTTTTAAGAGACAGACTGTTTTCATCTTCAGGGGACCTTTAGTATGGGTACAGAACATACATTATAACATACATGTGAAATGATATATGTTGCTATGGCAACGGTATAGGTCTTTTAAAATAATTTTTGTAAAATGGAGTTGGGCCCTACTTCCACTCAGGTATTCAATTGTAATACATGATGTTTTGTACCACTGCAATGAGGCCTATCACCCAAACATTATTGTGAGTTTTGAGTTAAATGCTCTTGCAGTTTATATTCTAGAAGCAAGAAGCAAAAAAATTGTATCACAATGGCCCACAGAATAGTACATGACTTCCAGCATTTTAACCAAATTTTCAAATTTAAAACATGTCTAAATTTCCAACATATACCTCATATAATGCTTCAAGGCATAAGATGTATTCTAGGAGTAAATATCCTTCAAACTGAGAAGAGTTGGAGTACATGAACTGATAGGGTCTTTTGCACTGTTGTCGACTATGGGGTGGGGGGTTTCATGGAAACAGCCAGTGGGCAATTCCATTTGAAATCCACACGCGCCCTCTGGAAGATTTAGCTCAAGGCTTCCACAGAGCAAGTATGGGTTTCAAATAGAATAGACAGTTGGGTAACTTCCATTTGAAATACTCACTCCAGTTGTGAAAGATATAGGTAAAGCCATATTCGCTGACACGTAGTGCACATTGGTATCCATTGGTTACTGGTTCAAGCCAAGGCTCATACACCTATTCCAAATTCTGATATGCCATAGGCTTTGTGTTGTGATCATTTCGATCAGTAGTTCGTAACAACGAAAGCATGAGTCAGTAGACCTAGCAATGGTCATATTCTAATGTGCACTACGTCAGCGAATACAGATTGGGTATGGGTATCAAAATAATTCATCCTAGACAATTACATTTGAAAAACATACTCCCTCTGTGGAAAACTTTAGCTCTATCTTCCACAGGGGGAGAATGGATTTCAAATCAAATAACCCAATCAACGGCACTGTAACATGTTAGATACAAATTGTATCTTGTTTCCTAGTTTAGGTTGCATGTCTATACAAAATTATGCCATAAAGTGGTAAATGATACAAGTACTTTAAAATTGTATGGTTACATTCCATTGCTTGTAGCAGTATTAATGTTTCATACTAGTTTTGTGAAACAATTTTCAAGTATTATGTGTAGTTTTATTATTTATTATCAACAAGAAATAGATATTTGCTGTGAACTGTGACTTTATTCAATTCATGTATCTCGTGCAATAAAAATGCTAGTAGTTTGTAAATAAACAGAAGAGTCTTTTGTATTTTATACTTAGGGGGCTATCATTTTCTTTGGGAGAGGGTCCCAAATATACCAGGGTCATAAATTTTTGGAAATAATTTGCCGTAAAATTTGTATTACCGGGTGTCCAAAAAAAAGGTTACATGTAGATTTTTGAAAAAAAAAATATAAGTTAATGTTAACAAATTTAAATATTCTTTTCATGACATAATCTATGTATCCTCTACTAGTACCCCTGTGAACGTCAAGTTCACAACCTACGTACTTAGCCCGCATTCCAGGCATTCCTGACCAAGCTCTTTACTATGATGTGACATAAAAATTATGCAACACGAGGTTCATTATACTATTATATGCACTGTCACAGTCACCATGCTTTTGGCGGAGCACTTAGTAGGCCCAGCCATAGCATGACAGATGCAGTATTTTATTCTGATAAACAAAGAATAAAACCTGTTCTGTTTTATTTCAAGAGTTCAGTCAGAAATGTTAAAACAAACAGCAGCAATTTCAAGTCATCAAAATCCAAGCAAAGCCTAAATGCAAAAGATTGTTATTCATTTCACTATGTTTTTCATGTTCACCAAACATCATTTTCTGGAGTTAGTCCACATTTTTTCCAAGTATAAAATTTGATTTTAATGTTACAGAAATTCATTATGATGAATTGATGATAAAAAAAAAAAAGATAATTACGCCACATGAATCACTGGAAATATATTTTAGTACATGTAGTAGTCAACCCCTCATAACCTTAAAATAATGAGAACCCTTGAGTGAAAATTTCAGTTTAAATGTAATAAGCAAATAATTGTCCATACAAGTTTTTGCTGTATTTTTATATTGAAAATAAATTTGTACTGCTATCGGACTTGAAGAGTCACTATGAGTGTATATTTATTTGTCTTAATACCCATCAGCTGGCCCATCAGAGACCAATACACACTATTCTACAAGTAACTTTAACTTATGTGCTGAATTTAATCTTCTCCCCCTTAAGTGTTACGTCATAAGTAGGCCTATGGTACACTTGGAATTTGTTAGGGTACAATTTTCACACCAAGGTTTTTCTTGAACAAAATTAAATGAGGATTTGAAATTGCTAATTTTACAAATAATGTCGTGGGTGGTTTCGGCCGGATTTAAAGGGTAATATGGGTGAAATTTCAAATTTGGACAAAAAACCCATTTTAATATTCCTAGTATAACCCATTTTAGTAACCCACCAAAGAATTCTTGGGTTTAAAAAGTATAGTTTACCCACCTGCGACAATTCTCAAGTTATAAGCAGGAAGGTCAAGTTTAGGGAGGGAGGGGGTCAATAACTAAAAAGTGCTCCGATTTCAAGGAAACTGTCTCAAATTGTAATGTAAAGTAAGTCAGAAAAGGAATTGTTTGCACTGTGTACTCTTAAATGAATTACTAAACATCACAAATTATGTCATGGTCAATGGGGTCACGTTTGGGTTGACTTATTTTGCCATATTTTTCCAGGAACAAACTATTCTAGACAGCGAGAACTAATTATGTTTTTGCTGAAATCGGCATTTTAGCTCGTTTTTCAGTTTTGGCCCTGAATGCCTTAGAATATTACTTTCGACCTTTTAGCTCATAAAACCTGCTCATAATATAAACTTGAGAATACATTGCAGGTAGGTCAAACTATACTTTTGTTAATCCTAAGAATGAGAAGAATATGTTTCAACAAAAATTGACCCACTTCGAAATTTGACCCCTGTAATACCCTCTAAATCTAAAATCCGCCCAAAAACAACAAGAAATTCTCATTTAACTTTCTTCAAGAAAAAGCTTGGTGCCAAGATTATGTGCCTACCCTTCATAATTACCTTCATGATACAATTAAAAATAATTTGTTATCTTTGGCACTGTTAGAAACCGTGCTTATTCCAACTCGATACCCCCCCCCCCCCACCCACCCCACGCCACCCACGAAAGTCCGTCCAGTAGGTTCTGAGCGTTAACTATTTTGGATCGTTTTAGAACTTTAGAAATGAAACCGAATATAGAAAATATATCGGGTTATGACTCTTAAAAGACCATTCAATTTTTTAACAACACTGCTATCAATAACATTCAAACATTCAATTTTTAGCTGAAGATATCTTGTATCCCCTTTTCCATTCTTCTTCTTAATCCATTTAAATGTTTTTTCCTTACAAATGTTTCCCCCCAGGCCCTCCCATATATCTTGGACCTATCTGTGGTATGATAACTTCATAGGCTACCTGTATCAGACGGTGTCCGTCGCCGTCTCTGCCGTGACTTCGGTGTTGCTAATCACTTCAAAAGGCAAGAAGCGCTAAAAAATGACCCAAAAAGCCGCCCAACAATTTCTCAACAGTTGCTTTGATGATGGGTTGAATCGTCAAAGGAGCCCAAACGGGGTGTAAAATCGCGATCGACCTGTTGCTATCACGTTTACGAACAATTTTTGATATAGGAAAAATGCGTGGCGATGTGAAATAAGAAGTTTGTCGTCCCTGGCTTGAACAAGACGAACGGCGGCGTATCACCATCCATGTTCGAACCAGGCAGGGTTCGAACGTGGTATACGGGTCCCAGACTATGCATACGGTGGGGGGGCGGGAGTGTGGCATGCAAGTATGGAGGAGGGTTGACCTTTGTTTTTAATCAACAAAAACAAAGCACGGAATGAAGGCTTAATTTACTCCATTGAAAGATCAGTGTTTTAGGGTGAAATATACCTTGTTTTGCTATAAGTTTCATATTCAAGAACCAACCCGGACCTGGCCATCGGGCCACCTATTGAGAACCCTGCTTTACACAGATGAGCAGTGATGATATTTTTTTCCTGGGAGGCAAGGATGAGAGCTATATAGGGAGTGCCGGAGTGAATTCTGGGGGTCTGACAGTTTGCCTAAAAATGGCATTATTTACCTCAAATATTGGGATTTTTCCTATGCTCGCGCTCCCTACGGCAGCACCACTATATACACTCTCAGAAAAAAAAGGTGCTACTTAGAACCTTTTTTTGTCCTGTATTTAGAACCCTAAGCAGTAATAAGGTTCTAAAAAGAACCTTAAAAGGTTCTATAAAGAACCTTAAATATTTAAATAGGTCTGGGAACATTCTAATTCATTCATTCAGGGACACATCACCAAGTTAATAAAAGTAAAACGTAGTGTTAACCCTTTTTGGTACTAAAAATAATTTTCTTGGATAAAAAACCTTTTTTTCTGTTCTACTAAGAACCCTTTGAGGGTTCTTTCTTTAAGATTCCTTTAAAGGTTCTTCAAGCTTAAGGTTCTACAAAGAATCCTTTTCTTGGCTACAGAACCTTTTTTGGTTCTACGGGAAAGAACCCCATTGGGTTTTAATTGGGTCAATTTTTGATTAAACTACAGCAAAGTATTCCTCTCTGTGACGTAGGCCTATACCACTATCGTCAGGAGTCACCACTGTCTTCAGTTGCCATAGCAAGGTACCTGTTAAAATTATCGTCCAGCGATATCGAAGTGGCAGTTGTATACGCTATCTTCAGTAGATAGCAAGGTACCTGTTTAAGCTACATCTTCAGAAGATAGCATACTCTCTAAATTCCAGGGACTTATTAGAAGGACAAAACCTTGAAAAGACTTAAAATTCAAATCTAATGGATTTAAATTTTACTCTAATAAAGATTTGAATTTTAAGTCTCTGAAAGGTTTTGTCATTCTAACAAGTCTCTTAGACTTATTTTTAAATCTTAGGAATTTAGAGAGTAATATGCCAGTAATGAGGTGCCAGCATATGTGTCAGCAGCTGTAGCTATCTTCAGAAGATAGCAAGGTGCATAATAAGTTATCTTCAGGAGATGTCAAGGCTAGCTGTATAAGCTATCTTTGGTAAATAGCAACGTATCTGTATAAGCTATCTTCAGAAGATAACAAGAGGTACATCTGCAATCTTCATGTATATAGCTATATTTTTTTGAAGATAGGGGCTGAGCTATCTTCAATAAATAGCATGAGGCTGAGACTAGTGTTGGTTTACTAGTCTCAGCATGAGGCTATTTGCGCAGGCCTACTTTGCACTTCATTCCGTGCTTTGTTGATTAAAAACAAAGGTCGACCCTCCTTCATACTTAGCCTACATGCTACACCCCGACCACCACCACACACACACACACCCCACCCCACCGTATGCATAGTCTGGGAGTATATAGTAGGCCTATGCCCATACAATCTGGCCCTGATGCCGGGCCGTATGCCCCCTATACAACGTGCACGTTCGGTCTGTGAGAACCGGGGCCGGGGCGAACATGGATGTCATACGCCGCCGTTCGTCTGCCAGGGACGACAAACTTCTTGTTTCACATCGCCTTGCATTTTCCCTATATCAAAAATAGCTCGTAAACGTGATGTCGATCGCGATTTTACACCCCGTTTGGGCTCCTTTGACGATTCAACCCATCATCATAACAACTGTGGAGGAAATGTTGGGCGGCTTTTTTGGTTTTTTTTTCAAGTTGATTTTCTCTGCCGCAAGACGCGATAGTCCATCTCCACTTATGCATAAACTGCATTGGTTGCCATTAAGAGAACGCATCAACTTCAAAAGGCCCCATGACGCATGGGGGAAAATGGGAGATCACACAAAAACAGCCAGATTTTCTAAAATAACGACAAAATCTGTTAAAACAGGCTGCTGAATTCTGCAAAATTGTGAAAAATGAGGAGACATGCTGCTAAATATGTGTGATTTACCATTTTCCCCCATGTGACATAGGGCCTAAATATTGAAATCCTTCAAATCCTACAAAAGAAGAAATGTTGGGCTATTCCATTTGAATTCCATACTCCCCACCCGGCAAGACATCTTCCACACAGGGAGTGTGAATATCAAATGGAGTTGCCTGAATGGGTGACCACATTTGATATCTACACTCCTGTGTGCAAGATTGACGTCATGACCTCCATCTAGAGGGTGTAAGGATTTTAACTGGAACAGCCCATTAAGCATTGGCTGCATTTCACACATCGGACATACAAGGTAGGCTGGTAAATCACTGAGTGTAAGCACATTGTGTACTTTGGAACCTGTGGAGCAAATTTGATTTAAATTTCCCGCTTCTTTCGAAAGCCCTAAGTAATATGCGCGTTCTCGTTGCGAAACTTTGATCCGGAATCAATTCTAATTTTTTTGACGCCAGAGGAAAAAAGCACTTGAAATTCCGGAAAAAGCCATTTAAAGTTTGAATTCTCCCATTGAACCCTGTGGTAAAGCCACATTTTGGAACTCAAATTGGGCAATATCCTATATATTGACTGCCTTAAAATTGCAGGGGTTGAAAGTATGGGCAATTTCAAACATTTTTTTTTACCCCCCCCAAACACCCCCCAATGCATTTTTTTTCCCTTCAAAAATTTGGTGTATGGCGGGTGATACAGGCCCCATGACACAAGGGAAAAAGCGGTAAAACGAGCAAAATCGCTCAAAAACGCTAAGATCGCCAAAATTTACCACAATTTCTGCTAAGTAAGCTTATAATCTGAAAAAAGAGGAGAGATTCTGCAAATAATGTGCAAATAATGTGAAATAATGTGCGATTTACCGCGTTTTCCCTTGTGACATGGGGGCTTTATTTTATACATATTTTATTTTAAAGTGTTGACCAGATTTGTTAGAGAAAGGATTACAAAAAACAAATTACATTTTGAAAACGTTTTTGTAATACTTTTTTCATAGAAAATGTTTACAAACGATTCCATAACTATTGCAACCAGTAACCGGACCATTAAATGTTATTAAAATGTTTTTGACCAAAACCGAACTTGTTTTTTGTTTACTGGGTTATGATCACTTGCATTGATGGAAAAGGCAAAAAGTAAAGCACGGGTTTTATCAAGAAAGACAGACCCAGTGATTAGCATTGATATCTATATTTTGAAGATATTCACATCCACTTTTGACTTGTTGAGAAAAACAGCTTTTTTTAATTGTGCAAGTATTACTGGTTCGATTTGATTCAATTTGGGTTTGGATAAAGTGTTGATGAATGGAAACTAAAAGAATAGGTTTGGTACAATTTTGAAGCCTTCCTATTTATTTTATTATATCTTTTATATCGCGCCTTTTGTGGATGTAAGGGCTTTTGCAACAAAACAAATTTACCCCTTTTCTAGAAACCACCTTTCCCTCATATTTGAGCCCATTTGTTTACACTACTTTATGTAACTTGACTAATGCTTTCAAAATAATAAAAAAATTGGAATATCTCATTTACTTTTTTAATTATGAATTTTTAATTAAATTCGGGAAAATGGCATTTTTTGAGTATTTCCGTTAATTAAAATGATTTTTTCAAAAATAGTGACCCAAAAACAGTCCCCTTTGGTTTTAATAGGTAAAGAACATTCCATGCTACTCGTATATACATCAAAAAATTAAAACAAAACAATTCTATATTCATTTTATGTTCAGATTTCCGGAAATTCCGTAAGATTTCCCAAACGGGAAATATACCATATCTCCGGAAGGGAAAGTGGTATGAAGGTCAAATAACAACCAAAATGTGTATTTTTACCCACAATATGTGACCGTCCACGGCGAATGAGCCGTAAAGTCGGCCCCTGGTCAATTTTGTTTTCTTCCCTGTTTAGAAAATGTACATCATAAGCTTTACAATGATATATCATTTGACTTCAAACGATATTCAGAAGCGGAGTTATGGCTTATTCAACTTTGCTCCTTCAGTAAAAGGGTACATTATTTTGGTGCTGCAATATTTCTTTTTCTACATTGCTGGTATTAAATATTAAATTGTGATAATTGGCGGTCACTTCAAATCATCCCCAAGTCAACGAGGTTCAGGAATGTCCTCTCATTGTTAATTGTTGGTTAACCCACCACTTGAACAGGATTTAGCCATAGCAAACAAAGACTAAAGCCATTTACTATAAGTATAAGCTTATTATCCTCTTCAACAATAGGATTAAAGATTGATGTGCGGACCGGACTGAAATGAGAAACTTGTAGGACAATTATTGAATACATTATGAATACAAGCTTGATGCACATTTTACACCGTAACTCGGAATACAATTTAGGGAATTTACGGCTCGTTTGTGCTGCTGGGTCACAAATAATGTCATGTCAATAACTCAATTTCAGCCAAAAGGGGATGTAAGGGGTTTTGAAACAAAGCTCTTCATTTGATGCTGAAAAAAATGTATAGATACAAACTTCTCATCTTGTTTTAGATTGCACAAGGTAAACCCTTTGATATGTGTATAAGGGGGTCCTTCCAGGGGGGGGCATGAAAGAACAATCAGGGCCCTTAAATTTTAACTTATTTCAAACAAATCAATACATGCTGTACACTGTAAATCCCTAGCTGTATCACTTTTTAAACACGTTTAGGCGTTTAGACGAATTTTTATTAGTATCTACATGTACCTTTTCAGAAAAGGGTTTCATATTTTGAAACCTATTCTCCTACACATTACAAATCCAAAATAAAATCCAAACACCTTCCCTTTGGTTTACAAGTTATCACACTTTTAATTTGAATCTAAACGCATCCAAAACACTTATACCCCCATCTTTAACATCATGTTTAGCTTCTGTTTATATTATTTTTGTTCAGATATCAAACATCAACCTATATATACTGCCGCTACTGCGCCAATAAAGTATCCTTACACTTGGATAAATAATCACAATTTCCAAACTTAACAATATTGGGGTAAATTTGTTTTTTTAATAGATGCACTCTATATTGCTGCACATTATGACACCACATTGAATCCAATGTGACTTCAAGAGTTACAACTTCAGCATTTGATTAGACGAAGGTCCAGTTTTAAAAGTGACAAACTGGCCTATTCAAAACGCCACAGACTAGAAATCTGGTTTGAGAGTGGTGAATGGCTAATTTATGCATTTGGCATTGATTTAAAACAAAAAGAACAAATGAAAACTGAGACAAAAGAAATGACAAATAAAATGAAAGTTATAAAAAGTACAGAGAAGTAAACTCTGAAATAAAAACTGCTTTAAATAACGCTTCATTGAAGAAACTGTGTTGTCTCTTTGTTTCGCTTGTTGGGAATCTTTTTGCGCCTTGTATAGGCCAGTTTGTTACTTTTAAAACGGGACCTTCGTCTATTCAATTGCTTGCAACTTTACTTCTTGAGGTCACATTGGATTCAATGTGGTGTCATAATGTGCAGGATTAGATAGTGCATCTATTAAAAAAACAAATTTACCCCTATATTGTTCAGTTTTGAAATTGTGATTATTTTTCCAAGTGTAAGGATACTTTATTGGCGCAGTATATGATCTAAACACAAGCTAAACAGTGGTGTTTAGCTCGTGTTTAGATTATATACAGGTTGATGTTTGATATCTAAACATGTCGTATAAATGGTAGAGCTGTGACAATTTTTAAACACGTTAGACATTTAGGATGCGTTTAGATACAAATTGAAAGTGTGATAACTTGTAAACCAAAGGCATGGTATTGTTTTTATTTTGGACTTGTGATGTGTAGGAGAATAGGTTTCAAAATATGAAACCCTTTTCTGAAAAGGTGCATGTAGATAATAATAAAAATTTGGCTAAATGCCAAATATGTGTACACACTTGAATCACTTTGGTAAGGCTTGGATGGCATAGCCCAAGCCAACTGTGGCCATCACCAATAATGAAAATCAGAAACAACTTGTTTGTGTCTCACGATTCTCTCAATTAAACTCCAGTACAGCCTGTGATTGGTTAATATCGCATAACCAGGGCGGCACTAGGGAGGTGCTTTCACTAGTTACGCGATATCAACCAATCACAAGCTGTAGGCAGTTTGATTGACAGGCTTGTCAGATGTAGAGTAGTTTCTTTATTTCTGACATAATACAGACTAACATAATAATGAAATCATATCAGACATCATATTGCATAGTATTATTCTTTTATTACAAATCTTTAAGAAATGCTCCAAACATAAACACAAGAGACAATATTAAATCACATTCATTACATGAATCACATTGGTTTTGTTAATAATAAAACACATCTTGTTATGAGTTGCTGGTTAAAAACTATATCTAAAAAACTAAATACCTTAGAGAAATCAAACATGGTGACTGTATACAGACAGCCCGTAACCCTGGATTGTCTGTTAAATTTTACTGTTTTCTTGTTAATCAAATGTGGTGTTTCTAGTCTTAGTCACCTCAAAACAAAATAGGGAGAATAAATCTTCAGGAAAACACTGTTTGACTTGATCAAGCAGAAACACAAATAATTTGCAACAAAACTTATTATTGGTATTGGACTAACTATGATAAAGGTGTTTCACCTGAACAAAAATTGAAATTTGTAATCAATTACTTGCTCAAACTGGATATGATGTATCTGATATTTTTAAAAAAATGTAATTTTAAATGGCTAAATACTGATGTGATCAACTATTTAAAAAAAACCAATAATTAGGATTTCAATCATTTTGATCAGAATACAAATTTGAATACTTTTGAATTTTTTTCTCCAAATAATCAGTTGCTACATCTCTTGAATTCCCCAATTAGAAAGAAGTGTTGGTTAATGAAGCAGCACACATGAATAAATTAAGCACTTAATTGGTAGCTAGTATTAAATATAAATATATACAAAGGAAAGAAACCAAAGAACCACTTAAACAGAAGATGAGGGGTAAATACAACTCCATTCGTTGTACACTCTTATATTAATGATACATTGTTATGGGAAATAGTGACGACAAACTGAAAAAAAGCGCTGTTCCTTGCCTCCAGGCCTATCTTGGCTCACCTCACAATTTACTCATTGTAATCAGACATGCATTTCACATTTGTAAGGCCTAAGGCCTACATAGCAGGTATAGAAGGGCCGAGATTATAACCCAACAAAGCCCCAGTGATAGACCTTCTAACCAGTAAGGCCAGTTATCTGTACAAGGAATGTGTTCTGGTGCATCTGTGGCCCCGTGCATGAATCTGACATCCAACAATTTCACAATTTTTGAGTTATAGTCATGAACATAATAACACGATATCTATCTTTGCTAAAAACCCAACAGTCTAGATAACTGAATTTTTTTTATCTATAGAGGGCAGTATTATTTTTCTCACATAACTTCAAGTTGATTTCTCAGTTTAGTATCTGCGTGGGCTATCAAGAGGTTGTGTGGACAAGTGTATTATAGCACTGTGGCATGGGGGCCACAGAATTTACAATGAGTTTTGTGAACCAAGCCTTTGTACTATGCTTCACAAACTTCAAGAGCTAACAATATACATGTTATTCCCATATCAGAGAGCAACACTATCAAAATTGCAAAAATGTTTTCTATAGCCCATTAATACAGTTTGTCCTCCCTGAAGTACAAAGTGTCAGCGCGCGCGTATACAGCGTGTAAACAGTGCGTAGTGCTGCATCTCTGCTGCAGGTATGCGTGCCTTCAAAGTCGGCACAATGTGTACGTCCGCGTCGGTACTTTGTACTTGAGAGTAGACTGACTGTAGCAAACCCTTTCTTCCAGTTTGATTACCAGTTTGTAATGCATAATACATTCATTCAGTGAAGGCAGATATTTACTACTAGTACAGTGTATAGTCACTGAATATATTGCCATTTAATGAATCAAATTATAGGTTTTCCTTGAAAGCAAATAATACAAGTGTGGTCACACTTTGCAGATAATTTACATCATAGTATCACAGAAAGATACAAATTTCTTATTAAAACTATTTTGATATAAATATTGTGGCATTGATAAAGGGCAAATTAAGAAATTACACAATATGGGCACTTAGGAACTTCTTACCAGTCCCAGCGTGAATTTACCTTGATTATTATAGCAATTAAAACATGGTTTATTAAAACGAAACAAATAAAAATAGTTATCAAAGTTAAAATAATAGCCTACTCCAATTCTAACATTATCCACAACTCTTATTGGACTATTCTAGTTGAAATCCATACACCCCCTGTGGAAGACATTACCTTAATCTCCCACACAGGGGGTGTAGATTTCAAATGGAGTCACCCATTTAGGTACTAGTAACCCCATTTGAAATTCATACTCATGACTTCTACAGAGGGTATATAGATTTCAACTGGAACAGCCTATTGACTACAAGGTTCCACTTGTCAAGAATACTAAAGCTTTAATTTAATAACATGGTAACCGTTTAATTAAATCTCCATACACAGGCCCAGCCTGATGTGTCAGTAGGATTTCCTTTTTTTATATTACCTACAAAACAATATTGCTTTATACAAAAACATAATATACATATTACTTACACAGGCTACGGGCAACAAAATGCTTCAGGGGAGGGGGGGGCATCATTTTTACTCCCAGTGTAGCACTGGCTTCTACTAGTTACAGACACGCTTATCTTTTTCTTTCTTTTTTCACTCATCTTCTAAAAACTTGATCGTCAACATACGTATACATGTGACAAATATAGACAAACATTTGTTGTTAAATTTGGCAGACAATGCTTCTTTACCTGCAGCATTTTAAGCTTACTTATGTTGTTATACACATTTTAACCTCTTCACAAAATCAGATACAAGGTTTTAGCAATAACATGTAAAATGAAAGCCTTAAAAAAGTTGTATTAATAGCATTCCTTTGAAAGTCTATATGGGTTTCAATTATACTTTGGGCCTTAAACTTGCTAGAAAATTCTAATTCTGGACATATCCAAAACTGTTACAAATACCCATTAAAAGGGTCCAATGTTTATGAGACATATAAACATGAAGAGCGCAGCAAGCTCTTATACCCAAACACTAACTTATATAGTCCATATACCTTCCTCAAGACAATTTTGAGATTTTCTCAAAATCTGTTAATTGTTGAAGGAATCTTTTATGCTAGTTGGATTCCTTGCATCATTTCCTTTCTGAAAATGTATACTTTTATATACTTCTCATCATTTGGAGATACAAAAAAAGCAATATCTTAATTACTGACTCAAGGAAGGTATACAGACTATAGATTGTACGGTTCAATTAACTAACTTTTACTTCACCATAATTCTGCATTTACAGATCCAATGGTAACCTAAATCATTTGTAAGTAGGAACTCTCTAATATTACCATTTCACTTCCACACCCACCTGAGGAAATGTGAAATTCCAGCGAAATTTAACATTTTCATCCATTCTAGATACATCAGCTTTCACTGGTGCAACTGAATCGATACTACAGTCAAATCTTCCACAGGGGCTGTGGATTTCAAATTGAATAGCTGAATGCCGTAACTGAAAATGCTGCTGCTGCTGCCCTTGCATGACTGAATAACTAAAACGGTCAAAAATATGAGCTAGTAATCCACTTAATAGCTTCTCTCTTTACTGTTACAGTTATTGACACTATAATCACATGGGATGAATAATGGCGCTATCTCAATTATGCCATTCGTGGGGCTATTTGATCCTGACAAACACTGAGGACCAAATCAACCAGTACAACAAATGCTTTTTGTTACGCTGGTTCCCTGCTTATCGACCCTTCAATCAGATCGCCCAAGCGCCAGTTAGGTTTGATCAAAGTATATCAAAATTTTGATCTTAAACCATTTTAGCCTTTTTTTTTACCACTTATAAAGTATTTGCAGGATTTGTAAAATCCACCCCTTGTCTACTCTCAATGTGGACCATGTTAAATTCACCACCATGCTAGTCTACTTCAATCCATATTGGGGTGGACAAGAAGCACAATTACAGATAGCTCCATTATCAACAATATTCACCAGAATTCCAATAGGGACAACTTACAATGTAGTTTTTTGTCATTTTTTTTTATCCTTCAAAATGTTAAGTACACTGTTACACACCAATTATATTGAACATTTGTGTTTGAGAAAGAGACTAAGTCATTAGGCTGTTCCAATTGAAATCCACACACCCCATGGCAGACATGACCTTAATCTCCCACCACAGGGGGTGTAGATTTCAAATGGAGTCACCCATTCAGGTAACCCCATTTGAAATTCACACTCCCTGTGTGGAAGATAAAGCTTGTGTCTTCCATAGGGGATGTATGGATCGATTTCAACTGGAATAGCCCATTTTGGAGCAGACGACTCTGAATGTGCAATTCCATTTGAAATTCACACTCCCTGTGTGGAAGATAAAGCTTGTGTCTTCCACAGGGGGTGTATGGATTTCAACTGGAATAGCCCATTTAGACAATCGAAAGCATATCATTGGAAGCTTTCTATTACTTCAAATCATTTAAGGTAATACACTATTTTAAAGTGTTGCGATTTGGTAGTTCACAACATCTTGCGAATGGTAATGAGCTTTGGCAAAATTGCATTGCTCATTTCCTTGCGGCGTGTAGAAGAATTCAAATATCACAGAAATAATTTTGTAGGTCCTGTGGTTCTTGAGTTATGTTGTAAAGAGGGCTGAAACAACAACACTTTTGTAAAATGTACATAACTCATTAACAACAATAAATTAAGCAAGTTTTCAAATTATATAATTTGTAGAATGAACCTTTGCAAAACATCAAGGTGTTATTTGTCAATAATTTATTGATCTAGAGAATGAAAATCGATTTTTTTGGTTGCTTCGACCAACAGCTCCTCGTCTACCCTTAATCTCAACATATTGATTATATTGTCAATTTATATACACTTCTCTCTCCTTTTCATTAAACATTAAATGATCAAATGTTTATACAATATATATACCAAGGATAATACTTCTGTGTTGTATAAAATTTCATATATACATTTATACAAACTTTAGTTTTGTCATTGAATACCTATTTTTTAAGTATCCATTTTTATCTAAAAATCAGTATCAACAACAATGAAATATCAAGTAACAAAATAATACATTCTTTTCAATGTTATAATACAAAGACGGTCATTGTACCGCCTTTTTGAGACATTTTATATTTAAATAAAACATAAAACAAACATCAGTTTTATCATCAGCAAAAATGATAAATTTACTTTTCTTTGGTTTGTACAAAAAAATGACAAGGCAGCCATTTTATAAAGTTTCAAATAGTTGGCAAAATGTTTATTTTGTTGTAATCTAATTTGTCGTTGGGCAGGAAAAACCTATGTACTTGTGGCCCCTGAACATGTTTAAAACAAAACTACCAACAGGTTACATAGCAGGTTTTGCTTTAAACATGTTCAGGGGCCAATGACACATAAGAGGTTTTTCCTGCCTAACGACGCTATATACTTGTAGGTGGGATGACAGGAAGGTGGCGGCAACATGATAACGAACCACTGGAAAACTTGTGATTACAAATGTGTGATTATAGATACATACTGTTTGATTCAATAATGGCTGCCTTAATAATAACAAGTAACAATTTATCAAACAAATACACACTAGCTACAACGAAAACATCCATCGCGCAAAACCTCATAATCTGATGCTATTTCCATCAAATGCAATCTCGGGATATTTTGTCGGGTCTAGCGTGTACACCCCTTCGTAACCAGGTACACGACCATTCTCTAATATGTTCGCTCTTTGAGCGGTGGTCCAATTCCTGCTACCACGACGACCAGCTAGAAGAGTTTGGCGCTCTTTCTCCCATGCTTGTTGCACTGCAATTTCTTTAGCGTCCTCTAGCACCATTGCCATGGCTTCTTCAACAGTTAAGCCATAATAAACATCCCATATCGTAGTATCAGTGTTAATACGAAGCATAAGAGAGGCTTCATCGCCAGGTTCTCTTTGTCCTACGACAGTCACAGCAGAACTGAGTTCAACTTCAACTGTTGACTCATCTAGTTCAATACCTAGCGTGGTCAAATCCTGCTGCGCTGCGTCTTCACCCAATTTTACAAAGAACCTGACATCCCGACCATTTTCGGTATTCCTCAATCGTTCTAGCACCACTGCATCTTGAAGCACTTCGGCAAGTTTGTACGATGCGTCATCCGCATCGCCAAGAATCACCGGCACTACTTTGCCATCTTCTAGAGTTGGCAGGACTCCACTGCCGGTAGGCGGAGGTAACCGGGTGAAACCGGTATCTCGGTACTGTTGCGTGGTCACATCAGAGCTGAGATGAGGAAGTGGGAATGTGTGGAAGTTGCTATACAAGGTTTGAAGATTGGTACGAGCTTGGCAGTCTATGGACGTGGAAGGCTGAAAAAAAAGCATGGAATACATTTATTAGCATATTTGGATAACTATTTCTTTCATTTTACATAACAAGTTGTGATGCTACTAACTTGCCTTTTAGCACAGGGCTCATAATAAGCTTGTGTGGCTGATAATCAAGGGACCCTCAATATACCTTAAGGGTAGACGAGGTGTTGTTGGTCGAAGCAACCATAAAAATCGATTTTCAGTCTCTAGATCAATAAATTATTGGCAAATAACACATTGATGTTTTGCAAAAGTTCATTCTACAAACTATATAATTTGAAAACTTGCTTAATTTATTGTTGTTAATGAGTTATGTACATTTTACAAAAGTGTTGTTGTTTCAGCCCTCTTTACAACATAACTCAAGAACCACATGACCTACAAAATTATTTATGTGATATTTGAATTCTTCTACACGCTCGCAAGGAAATGAGCAATGTAATTTTTGCCAAAGCTCATTACCATTCGCAAGATGTTGTGAACTACCAAATCGCAACACTTTAAAATAGTGTATTACCCATGCAGCAAAGTTGCAACATTACTTCAAGTTAATATCATATAAAGCAAAGGAAAAAAGTTTCATTTATTTTCACAAAGTATTGACGAAGCAAAGAGGACAGGAGGATGCATGGAGAAGTTGCTACACTCAGGTGATGTTTTTGCTGACTTAGACCCCGTTTACACAGAGAGAAGTCGACTTCAATTGCAACATCGAATTCAGATTGCGACTAAGGATTAGCATAAATTATTTCTTAACGGGGTGTTTACACGGTAGTCGACTTCAAATCAAATTGTGAATTCAACTTTTATGCCATCAAGTGCTCATGCTTCAAATAACCATTATGAAGTCGACTTCTAATTACGTGTTCGTTTACACTGCAAAAGTCGAGTTTGAAGTCGACTTTAAATTCGACAAATGTTGCTCCGAGTCGTCATTTGAAGTCGACTTCCGAAGTCGAGTTCAAATTGCGACAACCCTGTTTACACACAAATGAAGTCGAGTTCAAAGTCGACTAAAGTCGACTTCAGGCTCTGTGTAAACGGGGTCATAGACTTCAAAATGTAATTCTGGATGGACTTATTATAATTTTCATTTGGACTCAGGCTCTGTAACTTGAGCAAATAAAATGGAATGCACTTTCTTGTTGCATGAAGCAAAATCTACTTTATAAGATGAAAATAACAATCACTTTATCTAGGCAAATATCTATAATACAAGCTCAAGACTTACCTGGTGGTCTTTAGAGGTACTTCTCCAGTCATGCATATAGCTCGACTTCATTCCAGCCGGTAGTAGCTCCCCACCACAGCCTACAGTAGGTGCCATACCATTTATATCATAACCTAGTAATGGTAGCCAACTCCACATATCTGAAATTGAAAGTAATATATTTCAGTTCATGGTAGCTATAACAGGAAATCAATAGCAAACAAACTTGTTTTATAGTTTTCAATTTTTGTGTTTAAAAATACTTACTGCAACCTTTTAGGTAGTCTCTTGATTTAGATAAATATGACTCCAATTTCCATATGCGGTTTAACAGAAAACTGTCACACCTGTTTATTTCTTGACATCTTTAATAGTTTCTTGAACACCATAGAATAATTAGCTTTATCAAACAACTTGTCTGTGGTTAATATTTATTCATAGACTATAGTGACTGATTATTTGACAAAATCTCTAACCTCTACACTTGTTAAAGTATTGAAAATGCTTAATTTGGTTCTTCTGAAAGTTTTTAATTTAAAATTAAAATTGACCAACATATCAAGTTTGGCATTGCTAATGAGAAGCACTCAAGACATCAAAAGAAATTCCAAACTAGTCTCCAATGCTCAATTTTTTTTATCCCAAAAAATGATATCTCTGAAATTATTGGGATAAGAAGTGCAATTGATGATGTCCAGTTTAATACAGACTATTCCAGTTTAAATCCACACACCCTATGTGGAAAACATTAACTTGATCTCCCACACAGTGGGTGTAGATTTCAAATGGAGTCACCCATTCAGGTAACCCCATTTGAAATTCACATTCCCTGTGTGGAGGATTAAGGTCATGTCTTCCCTTATATGGGGGTGTATGGATTTCAACTGGAACAGCCAACTGCTGCTGCAACTTACCCATTAGATAATTGATTTCCAGATCTCTGTTGACAGGATTGTTGCCATTGAAAGTATACATGTTAAACAAGGTGGTCTTAGCAGTCTTGGTTATCTCGGAATAAAATTGCACACTTGGTGATGTCCACCGCCCGCTGAAAGCATCATAAACACGTCCATCTATATGCACTAGTCTCGTAAAAGGATCATATATTCCACCATGGAACCCAATATACAAGACAAAGTCTGGATTTGTGTCGGAGAACACGCTGCCCATGGGGTCGTACTGTATCAATTTGAGCAAGACACCGGCGTCATTAAAGACGGCGATTGGGGAGCCCGATTGGTCGGTGCTTATGTACAGTTGCCTCTGGTTTTGTTTCAAAGAAAATAAAAAGCCTTGCAGATCGTATTCCAAAGTCCACAGCTCGTGGGTGGCGTGATCGTATATGTGGGTCACGCGTGATGGTTTGGTCATGTCGGCGTAGAAAAACTGCACTTGACGACCAGAGTGGTCTCTACGCCATAGCGGTCTACCCAAACCATCATACTTGTAGCGCACATCATAAACGCGGGGTTGATATGCATGAGTTAGCTGACCAAAGGAATTATATTCAAAACTCTCGTCTCCTCTTTGGAATAAGAATCCATCAGCATCTAGCTGGTAGTCTATATTGCCTACACGCATGATACGATCTCTCTCATCGTATTCTAATCGTGTTAGATTGTTACCGTGCTGTATGGTTTGTAAATTTCCATTTTGAGAATAGGTATAGCGCCATGTGACACGGTCACTATCAACGTCGACCTCTGACAACTGCCCTGCCCCATCGTAGCGGTAACTTGTCGTTTCTGATAAACCTAAAATAGTAACTGTTCGCTGTGCTACTCTTTGAGTAATATCATACAAAAGATCCATTGAGACCACTGCAACATTGAGAATGCTATATCGTATGTTCTGTAATAACGCATAATCTCCATATTGTTTCATCAATCTAAACTGTCCATCTGACACAAGCTGCGTCTTAACATCTGGATACGTGATGGTGAATCCAGATATTTTGGTCATTCTGCCCGACTCCATGTCATACTGCGCTTCCCACACCGGCATTGTGGTTGCGTTAAATTCCGCCGTGATTGATGCCACACGCATCGTTGGATCGTACGTATAGTCAAACTTCGCAAAAACAAGTCCATCAAAACCATGTGTGCGTACTGCATGCGACGCAACCAATGGTCCGTTATACGAGTACTCCAATGTATTACTGAAAGTACCATCTATTAATTCTATAGTTTGCACTTGGCCGTGCTCTGCGTAATATTTATGAGTCACCAAAGTCTGACCAAAAATGATGTGAGAAAGACGATCACTGTCATCATACAAATAGTTCACTTTTCTGCCGGTTCCCATATAGTACACTTGTATCGGCTGTCCAGAATGACTGAAATCTTCAACAAGCCAGGCACTGAAGGTCTCAATGGAATAACAGTTTCTGGTGTATCCAAGGGACAGGATGGTTTTCACAAGATGGCGGACACCTGATGGCATGGTAACGGTTGCTAGGTGACCAGCTGCATCATAGAGAAGTCTGTAATTCTTGCTTCCTGGTACTGTTATAGTTGTAGGCTGAAATTTAAAAAAAGATATTTATAAACTCAAAATACAACTACATATTCATTTCGATGATATATCAGACGTACAGTGATAGAAATAAGTCGGGCCCTCTGGACAAAATGTTTGTGCAAAGCACAGCTTGTACATTTTTGTTACCAAAGCCAGGAAGACAGACTCAATACCAACTTTAATATCAATCCTTCCCTGCTATTTGGCATTAATGATTTGTTAGTCTGAAGTCTCAGAGACACTATGGACCACAATGGCCTCATCCAAATGGCATAGATCAATTACCTCAATTTAACAATCATAGTGGAAAATTTGACCTCAAGTTGCAGGGTATGAGTTTTTGTACCCACATTTTCAGAGGTCATTCAATGAATATACAAATGTATTAGGGTTAAAGAACTGTGCCCTAATTAGATGAGCATGTTGTGGCTCCTAGTGAGAGTGTCACAAAATGTGGACCAAAATAACATTCAAGCTTTTAAACAATAATTTTGCTTATTGCCTACACTGCTGTTAGAACAGACAATTTGGTTTGCGAACTGCCTTCACAAATTAAAGAAGTAGACCCAAAGCTATACAAATTTTCCAAGAAAATTTAACCTATCGATAGACCTAAAGCCCAAATTTTGAAGCTTTTACCAAATTTCCAGAAATATTTGGCACATGTCAAAATTATTTTGCTACAGTCAGGTTAATGTGGGATATTTGTTAGAAATATTACAAAAGGACCCATCCATTTTTGTAGATTGACCTACAAAAATGGGGTCATTAATATGCCAAAAATGCGAGCCATGTTTGGAACACATCCTTGTTAGGTAATTTGTACTTCCAACTTTCCATTCTTGTGCCTTGGGAGAAATTTTCTCATGATTTTATATTCTCCTGCATGTCCTTTTCAAACCTTATTCAATTAAAAAGCTTTTAATTAGGCCTATCCCACGCAGTAAACAGATGCATACATAAATCACACCAGTCTGACATCAACCATGAACTATTGAACAATCAGTTTCATAGAACTCCATCATGAACAAAACATACAGTACAATAATTAGTATTCTTCACTGAGATGTTGCATGCTGGGATCTGCAAGTAAGACTTTCCATCAAAACATGGTCCATGGCATAAAGCTGTGGATCCCAGGTACGCTCCTATCCTATAAACTCAAAGATGAAAATTAGAGCCTCTTCCAATACAAAACCCTTTAATCTTAACAGAATAGCAAAATAAGGGCAACAATATCAAACACATAACTACCTTATCCCCTTGTGTGTATTGATAATTCCAACTGCCACTGCCATGATGTCGTGCTGTCATACGTCCTTTATTATCGTATGCATACGCCTCAAAAAATAGTCCTCTCTGCCAGCGGATCAACCTTCCATGGACATCATAGGTAGCATTGGTGGGTTTGAGGCCATGCATGGGGAGCCATTCTAAGGGCAGGCCAGAGTTGGGGTCATGGGTAATAACAAGGACTGGGATACCATCAACATTTTGGAGTCGTTCTGTCTTTGTATAGCGGTTGTACTCTAAGGTGAAAACGCTGGCTCCATTTACCTGTTGCGATAAAAAACATTCAAATGTCTGATTAATAGCATGGGAACTAACAACAGATTCACTTGTTTATTTCTTACTATATTCAGCTTTCCATTTGCTTTCTCCAAGTAACACTGTTTAGGCTAGAGATAAAACTAGTTTTTGTCAAACAGGCAACAAATTTGGAATAATAATTTCCTACTTTTGGAACAATGACTTGTGACTTTCTAAAATCTTTTGTAATTGAAATTAAGAAGATGGTCTGAATGCTTCACTGAAGCACAAGACACATAATATGTGTGTACTACAGGATGCCGACTCAAGGGAATAACAATCAAATAGAAAGTTAAGCTCTGGTGAACTGACAAATAATAAATCAAGACAGAAAAATTGGTGGGGTTTGAACCAGGACTCTCTACATATCTGGTTTAGAGCTCATAAATTAAGACAGAAAAATTGGTGGGGTTTGAACCAGGTTCCTCTAGATTTCTGGTTTAGAGCTCATAAATTAAGACAGAAAAATTGGTGGGGTTTGAACCAGGACTCTCTACATATTTACATATTTTTTGCAAAAAAAATAAATGAAATTTAAAAAAATAAATAAAAATAAATAAATTTAAAAAAAAAAAAGAAGAAAAAAAGTTCCATAGCCTTTATCAAACGAAATTTACAGCTTAAAAAAAAAAAAAAAAGCATCCCGACCTACCTACCCTAAAATTTTTTTTATGTTAGGCCAATCAAACAATTTTTTTTAAGGCCTAATTTGTTATTGTAAGGTTACAGTTATGAAGTTTTGCCTGTAACAAACGGTGCACTTGTCATGTTACTATTTACACAAATAAGAACAGAGCACAATGAAGGCTAATTGGAGAAAGCAAAGTGGTCAACTGTTTAACATTTTTAATATGAGTTTATATATCTTAAGTCTACGATGCAATGTGCTGCAATTTCCACCATTCAAGCCTTACCTCACTAAAACAATAGATTCAATTTAACCAGATTAAATTTAATTACAATGTAATTGCTGAATCATTTCCCATCCCTTTCTAATTTTCATGATCAACTTTTAAGTTTATGATAGGCCAAAAAAAAGGTTTGTCTCAAAGCTTGCGCGCGCATTTGTAAAATCGCACAATTTGAAAAAAAAAAGAAATGTGGAAAATTTTTTTATTTAAAAAAAAAAATTTGTTTAGTTTTTTCTGGAAAAAATTGGCGAAAATCAGACTTTTTTACTAAAAATACCATAAAATAAGTCGGGGGACAAATCACATTTGTTTTCAAACCACTTGTGAGCTTTGAGACAAACCCTTTTTTTTGGGGGCTATCATTGTAATTTTGTTTGAAAAGAAATGCATACACCAGATCATTCTGGATTGGATTGAGGATAGCAAATGTTTGTATTCTTTATCACTTCCTGTTTATATGGCCTGGTCATCTGTAAGAGTCATTCAGTAATGTGGTCAAGACTCAGCTAGGTCAAGAAGAAGAGAAAGATTTATTGAAGAGGATGATTGAGAGAGATAAAAGCACAAGGGAATAAGAAAGAGCAAAAGACAGAGAGAGAAAAAGGGAGGGGGAATAAAAAGACAGGGAGTGAGGGAAAGAGAGATTGAGATTAGGGGGGAGAGTGAGGATCAGTGGCATACCGTGGCCGCTCCTACCCCGGAGGGCTGAAGAAAATTCAATTTTGCCACCCCTTCCTCAACAGCCCGAAAAGGTTGACCCAATTTTTTTCTTCGTGGTTTGAAAAAGTGAAGAGCAAAAAAAAAAATTACTAAATTATTATTGACACCCCTTCTGTTTTTGCTGCCCCTTCTTCTTCTGCTGCCCCTTCGTTTTGGCCGCCCCTGCTTTTACGCACCCCAAAGCCTCCCAAAAAAAATATGCGCATGGTGAGGATGTACAGCGGAATAGAACCTTTTGCAGTTATCTCTTATACACTCTCAAGTATTCTTAAAATGTTCAATGAGCATTAATTAATACCATTCATTTTGAGAAATTTCCAACTCTGTGAACCCCAGCGATTGGAACTCTTGTGTAAAGGAAAATGTAATAATACTTCAACATAGTAAACCAATGAAAGCTTCACTCTACATCCATGTAGGGTACAGAAAGTATGAACCAACTTTGCAATCTCATGTAACCTTGATTTATCATTCCATTTTAAGACTAAATTGACTAAGCCCATAAGGTTCACATAATATCAAGCATTTCCCTGATTGGAACTGGGTGTAGTGAGGTCTTCGTCATTACCCTATCTCAATATTCAGATACAGTCCTGGTAAGAACTGATGTTTGAAAGATTATCTTTATCCTTTATTTGCCCTACCCCATAATGGAACTCATTTTCAGGAGATAAAATATGCTTGGCTTGATGGCAAAAATTGACAGCATTAACACTTTGATCAAACATAATTGCTCAAAATTCAATCCTATTTTCGGAACTTATGCATCAAACGGTCACTTCAAAACCAAAACGCTGTGTACAACTGGTATCAAGTATGGATTCGATTAACTCACTTGTTTTCTCTGAAAGTTACCATCATGTCTATCTTGTACAATACTGGCAAAAGATACAGTACAGTAACTGCTATGCCAGGTTGATCAAGTTTCTTAATGCTCTAATACGTGCTAGCCATGATAGGCTTCAACATAAAAAGTTTTGAGATATTTTCTCAAAATTTCAATAGCTATCTTAACAACCACTGAACCAATACTAGGCTTGTTTGTACTCATTTTAATGCATTTTTCATGCTGATTCCAAATATGGTCATGTAAATGTACAATTCTGAAATTTTTGAATTTTGATTTTTTTTGTCGTCAACATCCGCGTGGAGAGACTGAATACCAGTGGATAAGATATGTGACACCACTTACGACCTTTTCATACTTGTACTCGTCGCAAATCTTGCCAATTATTATTGATCAAAGTGTCATTCAAGATTCAATGTATGATGCAAATATGTCTCGAGCACTTATCTATAATGATACATATGTAATATGCCAAATTCAAATATTTATATAACATACATTCTGATCAAAATATACGAATACACAATCATTCTCGGTTAATCACAGTACATATTTCTTAGGTTAGAGACAAAATTGTCATCCACGTTCACTATTCACATTCATTATCCTTATGACATTCAAATATTCATTCTCAATATTCATAACATATTCATTTAATAATGTTTTTCTTCACTTTGTAATATTTATTACATAGAAACTTTATCTTATTCAAAATATTCTTAAAATATGGGATTGGGGTTGGTCCGGGAGGGTTGCTTTGCAACTAGTATTGAGTTATTTTGGTTGGTTACGTGGTAGGTTATTATTCACCAAATCACAATGTTACACAAGAGACGTTACATCACCACAATCATGCTGGTCAGATAGGGTAGAAGTCATGCTTTGATTAGCTGTGCTAAAATATTTGTTTAATCAAATTAAATTGGATTTGTATTAGCTTTTTAATTACCCTACTCATTATTTTATTCAATTCAGCATGCAAATAAGAAAATAAGATATTTGAAAATATACCTTAAACTTTATAAAGCAAGCAAAAAGTAGTAAATAAACATGCAAATAATATTATTCAACATGCAATCAAGCAAGCGTGCGAGTGAGCAGTCAAACAATTAATAAAAGTTAAAATTCAATTCTGTTAATTCAGGCAAAAAAAACTTGATCAGATCTCAGTCAACCATCCAAAGTGACTAAATCTGGGCTAGCATTAGGACTAACTCAATTAATTTCGATGAAGTTAATGCCTGAACATCGTCCATAAAGCTTTGATTAATGCCAGTTTTTGTCCGCTTCTGCTAATTAATAGTTAATTTTTCCACTACAATCTTGTGATATGTTATTTCTAAATTCATACTAATATTTGTGTGTATTAATTGGCACACTTATTAAACAAACCAATGTAATATTTGTATCAGTGATTTTGCACACAAAGCAATATAGTAAAGAAAACAAGAAAATAGGACAGCTGGGATATCTAAAAAAAAGTGTGGGACAGTTTGCTCCTGAAATCTGTGACTAGCCGTGTAACCGTGCAATATGCTGTGCAAACTAAGAGCAGGAACAAAGAAATCAGCTCGGGGTAAGTAGGTTTAGACACCGTGGTCTTACCCTTAGCTTGCGACCTACAATAAGTATCTTCTCCTTGTTGCGTCCACCACGTCGCGCGTAGAAGCGCCATTCCAGGCGATGGACCAGTTCTTCCGGGAGTAGGACTTTGCGTTTGGCGATCACACCCTGGACGTCTTCCTCAAAGAGTGGGTGGTCTCGCGTTTCAATCTCGGCCATTAGACCGTTGGCGTATGACATTGATGAGAAACCGTCGCTGTATGTGGTTACCGTGGAGATTTCGCCCTCTGCAAAGAATATGTTTAAGAATACATTTGAGATATTTGCTTTGTAACATTATTAAAATAATATTTCACTGATTAAATATGAGAATAAATGCTAGGAGTAGTCAGCATTCTCTACTCAAAATACTAGAACTGCCTTTCCTCTATCACATGATAGCAGATATTAAAAACAAAGATTTCTATATATCATTTATTCTCCGACTTAAAAATTTCTAGCATCCAACCAATGAAGTACATCCAACAGTAAGTCCTGCATCGTTATTACCCATAATGCCTACCTTGTTTGTTGATCTGTGTCAGAGCCCATGCAGTGTGTGATTTAGTCGTCACAACATCAACCAATCCGGTTCTACTCAACGTCACCGCTGCATGCGTTATGTTCACATTGGTCTTCAATTTGGTCACATGACCTGTAGGCCACTTGGCGGTTCTTAATAAGCCATACTGGTTGTACCTAAAAATCATATCGAGAAAAGATTATAAAATATTCAAAAAACAAACTAAAAACAGTTTTTATAAGAGCTTTAATTTATACTTAAAACTTTGTGCTTGTTTTGAAACATGTCAGATGGTTTGAATGACAAGGGAAACAAAGTGGCCTTTTGTTAAACTACTACTACTACTACTACAACATTTATAAAGCGCCTTTTCAAGAAAGTTTCAAAGCGCTGGTAAGCAAAACACAAAAGATCAAAAAATATAAACATTAAGCAATAATTAAATATAACAATGGTGACATACATGAATCATGAGAAGTACAAAGAGTTTATGGAAAACAAAAAACCAAAGTTACTGCGGATAAAGATGAGATTTGAGAGCTGTTTTGAAACTGTTTATGTTTTGAGCATTTCTGATTGCGACAGGAAGCCTATTCCAAGATTGAGCAGCAGCAATGGAAAAAGCTCTGTCCCCAGCTTGTTTTCTGGATGATGGAATTTCCAATGTGATACAAGATGATGAACGAGTACGCATAGAGTCCGGCCGCGATCTTAAACTGTTTGATTCTTCTCTATAATTTGGTATGTGATATGTAAAACTTGATGCACTGAATTGTCCTAGCATTTGTTTATTAACCTGCTACCTTTTACCAGTATGTCTGTTTTCATCCATTGTTTCACACAATTTGCCACCAAATCAAAAAAGTTTAAAGCTCCAAGAAGTTTTTTTAGATGAAAATGTATAACAATGAAAGAAACTTACTCAAAGACACTCCTCAGAACACCTCCATCATGCCTGGTAGCTAGCAAGCCTGTGTTGCCATGGTACCCAAGTTGAATGATCAAATTACCATTGTTACCAGCCACTTCCGTCAGGTAGCCATTGACATCGATAGACAGCCTCAACACTTCCACATTGGAGGAAATCATCTTGAATGGGATTCCAACACGATTTCTTTCAATGGTGAACATGTTGCCTGATCCGTCTCGGATGTACTCCAGTCTTCCCCCAGCTGTATAGTTGAAGGTAAATATATTGAGCTCCGTCAACGCATCAATGGTGAACACATGCTGACCTTTAGTATCGAACACCAAGTTCTGTTCCTGGTCCGGCGATACAAGCTCATATTTACCCCCTTTAGCTTCGGGAAGATTAGGGATACTTTCCGTATTCGTAGGTTACCCTGATCCGCTATGTAGAGATCATTCTCCAGAGAGGTAGCCAAGGCGATTGGTACTTGAAGTTTGGCGTTGAGAGATGGGTCGCCATCACCGGCAAAGCAGGAGCATTCAGGCAAGATGCAGTTACATTCGGAGTCGCTTCCAGCAAACCATGTGATCACGCCATCGGGAGTGACTCGTCGTACCCTATGCACAAGATTGTAATCTGTCTCTGCGATGAACAGATCTCCAGTACTTGAAAATGCGATTGCGCTTGGTGATTCTAGTGCTTCTTGATTGGCCATTTTATGTCCAAGCCTGATTGTGTTATTGTGTCCGGTAGGTTCGGAATCGGGTGCGACCGGGCAGTTGTATGATATGCCAGCTACGACCGAAGCTTGACCGTCAAGGGTGAGTTTGATGACCAGGTTCTCGTCCAGTACGTGGATGGAATCATCAATAGGGTTGATGGCTAATTCTGATGGCCACTGCAAATTGACCTGAAATTCAAAACAATACACATGATCGCTATTACCAACTGAACATTTTGAATGCCGCCCCAATATATAAGTAATTTGAAGATAAAATCTTATTTTGAATGTCCTCTTGATGGCTGCCTCAATGTTGGACCTTATATGGACCCAAGGACCTGTTTTATAGCCCTAAGGACTTGTCAACAGCAGAAATAGAGTGATATACCAGTCAACTTAAATCACATGATCACAGCACTGCAAGAATATCGTATTTGTGAGCTTTTCTTTAGAGCTAGCATCTTTAATTTGACACAGTCAGGTAGCAACTTGTTTAGGGATGAAATCAAAACTCGACCGCTGGTTCCAGGCGGTTTCGTCCGGTTGCTATTGTTCTAAACAATGGAAACCGGACGGAACCACCTGGAACCGGCGGTTGATTGCCGGTCAAGCTTTTGTTTCATCCCTTAGTCACATCTGGAAATATATACCACATTGCTGATATGGGTCAAGCCTGTTCTCTACAAATCTTCCCTCATATTTCACCAAGTCGGGTCTTTTGTCTTACTAACCTTATCTATAGTCATTGTAGTCAGACATCTAGGAACTCTTGAAGGACCAATGACACTAGGAGTACCAAGGAAGGTACTGATGGTGCCATCTCTTGTCACTTGCCGAATCACAGAGCCATCCACAAAGTATATCGTGCCATCCTTGCTTATAGCCAGGCCTGGTGATGGAAGGAAAAACAGTACCATGAGAAAACAAGAAATTGTAAAATTCTTTTTTTCGTTAACCACAGCTTCAGTTTGCTTTAGAATTGTTCCAAGAGACACAATTATCTGCCAACTTTCATATTTGGAATCAAACTTCCACAAAAATTGCAAGTAACTTAAACTCATCCTGTATTCTTTACACCAGGCCTTCTCAACTGGCGGCGCGCGCGCCACTTGTGGCGCTTGGAGTTAGTCGAAGTGGGGCATGGTAAATTTACTAGTTTTTTCCTCATCAATTGTTTACAAAAAAAGGGGTGAAAATACCATATCTGAGCCTTAAAATCTCAGAGCTTCCGGGGCGCTGCCCCCTGGACCCCCGCAGCTGGGGCTTTCACACTGGAATCCTACAGTGGCCATAAGGCGCGGGCCTCCTGGATTCATGGACCCCATCCGCTATATGCGTTCGATCGCGCACACGCTCCCTCACAAAATGCTCCCTAAACATGTTGGCACTTCATTATCACTTAAATTTCCCTGTTGGCACTTCAAAGTTCAAATAAACTAGTTGAGAAGGCCTGCTTTACACAATTTGCTATATTTTTACTGAAGGCATTTACACTCTCCATTCTGATCATAACATAAAAATACTGACAAACTAAATAATCACTTTTTGCATCATTTTCTGTGAATTTGATGCAGAAATAGACTACAAAATGCTAAAAAAGAGAATAAAAATGCTGAACTCTGGTAAAATTCTGAAAATGTTCATGCCGGCTCTTGAAAACATTTTACTTGATATTTGTGAAATATTTCTCATGTCATAATGTCAGTGAAGCTAAATTAGGCAAATGTGAACAATTTGCAGCAAATACAGCAAAGTTCCTAGAGAATGAGAAATTCTTGCTTTAAATAAGCCATCTTCTTTTTAACCAAGCTATAATCATGCTTACCTTTGGGATCCAATAACTTAGCCTCTTCCGCTCGTCCGCCATCCCCACACCTGTATTCATCTGAAGGCAAACACGGCTCCCCGGATCCGGCAACAACAAGCAGATTATCAGTCATGTCAGTCATGCCGGTCAGTGAGCGCAGACGGTAGATCTGTCTAGTTTGACCATCTGATAGGTATACAGCGCCATCTAGAGGACTAGTTGCTAGGTAGTATTTGTAGTTTGGGTTGTAGCTTAATCTCAGGACATTGGTTGTGTTGCCATCTGGACTTATTTTTCTGATGAAGTTATAATCACCGACATAAAGACTACCATCAAAAGCGTAGGCCAAAGCTGTTGGAGCTAACATACGGCTATTCTCAGCTGGTCCTTCGCATTGGTCGCATTCGTTGTCACGTCGTAGACCATCACCCATGATGGAGGTAATGGTTGGAGGGTGGTCAATGTAGTATATGCTATGTCCGGTACCCAAATGCAGTGATGCTGTGCGAAAGACAATTTATAGTAAGAACTTTGTTCATTTTGTTGCTGTAACTTTGGTAAAATTTATTGTTAGTTCATAAGGACACAATTCCATGATGCAAGTGCTAAGTACAATCTTCCTAAAACCACACATGCAAACCTCAATTCCATATCTCTTCTAAGATTAAAGTCTGACTCTTGTCCAGCTAATCCCAATCCTAATCCTACATTGAACCATAACCCTAGTTCTTATCTGATCATTTGGGCATGCAATTTTTTCTTTTCTTCTAAAGTTTTCCATCCATTCTTCTACCTACCTTTATTATAGTTGTAGTTATGTTGTATAGGCAGCTGCCATCCACCCAGTGCTGCTGTGCTCCATTGGTGTCCTTCTATCGTGATTGGACGCTTTGCCCACACTATGGTATTGCAACCCTGGTACTCATATCCAACAGAAACTGAAAATAAATAAAGAAAAGTAGACAGGTTAATATGGGGAAATCATATGGCATAGGACTACATTTAAGTTGCACAAGCTATTCGATTTAAAAACTTGGCTTGTTAGTACTTGTTCAGATGTTGCTTTAAAAAAATAAAGATAACACATTAATTTTTTCCCCGGAAATATGACATTTAATACTGTGAAACCATCCCATGCTTCTTAGTCTAAATGCCTTATGTGGATACTTATCATATACACCAATCCGAGAAGCGTTTACTGTATTTGGCCCTCTATTGACGGCAACACAGATGTACCAGAGCGGGAGATTTAATTCGTAATTCAATACTCATGATTGTGTATTGACTATCACTGTTGTGTACAATTCCCGGGTACAATTCTGTATAGCACACAATAAATAATGGATAGAACCCCCGACCTTGGGACACCGCAGTTTTACATCGGGGACACCGCAGTAATGGCGAAGTCGGATAGGTGTATAATACAAATCAAAGAATCTGGCATCAGATCAGATTTTTTTATATTTTATTCTCATTTTATTTCCATTTAGGTCTGGAACTCTAGTTAATGGCTGCAAGACCACAGACCCCTACTTGCAAAACCGATTCTGTATTCTCCCCTCATTTTAAAAATCTAAAAATGTAACATAAAACAGCTATTTAACTCCATAGTGATTTATCGTTTAACCTACCTCTAGCTTCTGTGCGTCCATACACACGTTGATCATACACATTCTCCTTATTCCATACAACCGAATACTTGAGATTACGTACAGGTATCACCACCTCCTCAAACACTTTGCCTTCCAGGGTGACACGGATGTGTACCAATTCCAGTTTGAGAGGCACCTGTTGGCCTACCAGCTGTAGGATAGCCCTGGCTGGACGACCTGCAGACAGGTGACTTATGTAGTCTAGGGACAAGGTGGTTCCTGGGATTGGGATTTGTTCATGGACACTCTGTAAAATGATATCATAAAATAATGAAAACTTGCAAGTTTAACTAAATGTAATCAACATATACACTTTATCGAATACGGAGATATGGACAAAAGGCATGAAAAGCACATTTATATGCTAGACACTTAATGATCTATATATTATTATCAACTAGTCAAGGGCAAAATAATGTTTATAAACACCTCCAAAAATAATTTCCCTTTATATTGTCAGAAATGTAAATTATGGGCCTAATAAAAAGGTATCACATTTTATCTTGCCTCGTTATTACTAAAATTGAACAATTATGACCTTGTAGTATACTTAGCTTGTTTCCATATATAAAAGTACAATTACCGACAAGTGCTTCATTATATTGTGTTGGTCACAAATATTCAATTTAAACTTGATTGACCAATCAATCCATACTTCACTTTTCCCATCTATACTAATGAATCGCCACTTTGCTCATTAATACCATGACAAATATCATGTTAAATTTCTCTCAACAAATTTGAAAACGAGAAAGCTTTGTGGTGCATTGGGAGTTAAAATCAGTACTGTTGATGGCATAGTGCCAATATGCTAAGTGACACAATATTTCAGTTGCGCATTGATTTAAATTGAATCCACTGTTGTTTTAAGTGGTATTTCATTACGTCAGACAAATTACTCCTATGTAATGTTACACCAAGATTGATCTGCTGTTAGATGTCACATTACCGCATCTCAGCATCCTCTTTCATGTCGTTTCATTACCTTATTTGGGTCAATAACGTATCAACAGATATCACTAATGAAATAAATATCCCAAGAGAGCTGCATCCGAAGAAACGCAACTCCAAAGTAAATTGATGGCCATTATATTAAATTAGTTAAGAAAATGTTGTTTTGCAAGTGTGCTCTGCCTTTACCTGATCATCGACAATAATACCAGTCTTCTCACAAGTTGTTCCTTCTCCGCCTACAGAGGGCAGTACATCGATGGAAGGCACAGGGAACTCGTCTCCAGTGCAATCTACCATTTCACTATGCTCAACATATTCCCCTGTAGCGGTAATCATCAAGACATCATCAACCGAGACAAATTGGTTACGGTGGACGTACACGGCTTCGATGGAACGGAAAAATGGCTCTCTGTCAAAAAGAAGCTGTAGGGATCCTCGTCCCTCAACCATCATATCGAACCTTAAAAGTGGAAAAACAACAAGGTGGTGTAGGTAAATATACCTCCTAAAGGCTTTGTAAACAGATCTTTAACCCCTTACTAAACTTAACAGACAAATTGTACTTGCTAAACATCATAACATGAAATTCTATTTATAATCTTTATGTTGTGCTACAGTAAGACGAGCTTTTTAGTAGAAGTTTGTAGTACTTGATAAATACAACAAGATACACATGTAATCCCCTACATGCTCCAAAGGATGCAATGGTAACAGATATGTTTACACGGCAGACGTATACCCATCCAAGCTAGTGATAAATTGCCAGACAGACAAGTCGCATCAGGTTGACTTTCCATGTTTGTTGACCAAGGTTCTCAAATTTTCTTGTGTACGGACGTCTTCAAACATACTTGCTTCTAATCCAAGCCAGCTTTGAAGTAGTACACTTCATGCATGCCAGACAGACTTGACTAACATGAATGTGTTTGATGTAGGCACAGGTAGGTTGACACTGTTTGGCATTTTGATATCGGTAAATAAATGAACAAATATGACCCGATCTAATGTAACCAACAGATATCGAAATTTAACCGAAAGATGGTAAAAATCATAGAAAATGTAAGAATGCTTTTTATTTTGCAACCATTATTATGCTAAACTCTTACATTTGAAAACTTATTTTTAGGACAAGTCTATGATTACAATAGTTCAAATTTCAACATTTTCAAAATCAGACTGGTTGGATCGGATTGGGTTGCACATGATATTGATGAGTATTGTGTACTTACATGCCATCAGGCCTTGTAGTGGTGTACCCATACTCAGGTCTGTTTTGAACCCTGACCATGACGCCTGGTAATGGAGTGCCTTCCAGAGTCAACACCTTCCCTCGGACCACTGATGCCCAGCTGAGAAACAAAAAAATGTCAATAAATTAGTACAAAATCTCCTCTGACCACTGATGCCCAGCTGAGAAAAAAGTTCATATTTAGTACAAAATCTTCAATAAAATACAACATTACTTGAGCAATTGTACCTTTTGCTTTGATTGTTACTACTTTTTTCAGACCAGTTTTTCTTTGATGCACAAAGTACAGTTTACAAACAATCTGATGTTACCCTAATGGGAACTGACAGCAAGGTCTTTGTCAAAGCTTATCTCCCCCAGACCCCCACTGGTCCCAATTTGGCAAATTGCAATACAAATAACAAAAAAACCCACCTCTCAGCACTTAAATTTTGTTGATAATACTAAATCAAGACAATTCTGTGAGATTAATTTTTCAAATCAGAACTTACTTTTCATCAATGGTTCCCAAAGTGACACCTTTCTGGACGCTGCCCACCCCTATCAGGAATTTGACTTGGTCATAGAAGGATAGCGTCATAGGTTTGCCTTCATCTTGTAGATGTAGCAGGAGTTCCCTTGGATCTGGTACGGTCTGACACAGAGAAGCTGACATACAATGGTTGTTGACACAGCAATCTGGATCTTGGCAATCGATCAGATCATCTAGAAACATAAAATAATCAAATTTTTGACTTCAATCAATATATCACTTATTTAATTCTGTATGGAAAGCACTTAGTTTACAAAACACAAAATGTTATAGAAAATCCTGAAAAAATGGACCAAACCCCCTGAAGTATTTTCCTATATATTCTTTTCTGGGACTCTTTTACAAAATGAGCAGAAAAAAAACCCATAATCAAAATTAATACTGATAACTCACATCCACGGTATAGGTCAGAGGCTTGATTTTAATACTGAAAGTAGGGACTTTTGTGTTAAATTCCCAATTATAAAGTCAAGTTGTCAACATGTATCTCATCCCCATGAAAATCAAAAATTTAAAATCTGATGCCATTTTGATTGATTTCTTTCAATATAATTGTTTAAACTAATTTTGTAATCACAATCACAATATTTATAATGATATCAACACAAAATTAAGACGTACCTCAAATTTCCGGTCACAACTTTGACCTTCATCTGGAGACTGGCAACCCAAGTTTGGGATCAGTGACCTTTTGGACACTTAGCCCCAAAACCTGGTCGTACACTCTTGGTAACTTGTAATATATATTATCAAATCAATTGTAAGTTAAGCTTACCTCCATCATTATCGCGTCCATCTGAGCAGCTCGTCTCCTTGGGTAAGGAGCAATCATTGGCTTCATAACCAGCACTGCAGACACATTGCCACATACCACCTACCATCTGACATTCTCCATTGCCACTACAGTCCAGTGGACAACCCTCTGTAATAGGCAAAAAAAATTAAAAACAAGAAATTGTAATTGGTACGTGTCATAAGTGTTGTTCACCTGTTTGCTAACCATGGAAAATATATCAAAACAACCCATCACTTAATTGCATGAATTGTGTTCTTGAAAACTACGTACTTCATGCATCAACAGAAAACTAAGCCAAGGTTATGCAATTTTACCTTGTATTTGTTCATTTCCTGTTCAGTCCGACAGGATGAGAGATTTAATTTGAGAAGAGTTAGGACATTTAATACATACTTATATCACTTTTGCTTGATAAAATCACCCTTGGAAGTGTATTATCAGGTGTGCATATTTTACAGAGGGGCTTATTTTTCCATTCCTTGCTATTGAAGGTGAGTTAGAGCAGTTTTAGCAGTAGCTTCTTTGACTAATTTCCTATGAGATCAATGTATTAATCTGCAGAAAGACACTGTATTATTAATGCTCTGCATGCTAGCCATGCACTTCAACGGAAAAATTTTAATTTCTGAAATTTTTTAATTTTAAAAAAAATGTTGAAACATGTCGTCTGCAGTCGACACCCGCGTGAAGAGAATTAAAAGCAAAATGACCAAAAATATGACCAGATGGCTCTGCCTCGCCTTAAGAGATTTAATTTTGTATGACTTCATTTCATATTTAGGAGTATGTGTTAACCTGCTTGTAATTCTAAACTTTCTGGAATCATCTCGCCAGATCTTCTCCAGACAATATTCACTAATGAGCATCATTAACACCCTATATGCTTTGTTTCAAATCACTGATGCTTACCCAACTAAACCAATACAACTATCAACTTGCCCTTAATTAGCTGGTAATAATTGATTTTCAATCAGCAATAAGCTTTTTCAATTTAAAAAAAGGCTAATTATAACATACTCTACTAATTTGTAATTAACCATTATGAATCATAATTGATGTACAATTCATATGTGATGTTACACAAATTCAGCTCGTAAAAGTTTATTGTCTGTACAAAAAAGAATCATGACTCCAAGATTTAATGTACTTTTCATCCCTTTTTATGTACACATTAGTCAACATGATTTTTATTGGATTTTGGTGATTAAACGGGCCATCTGCTCACCTCATTGGTTTGAATGACACACTGAAAATGTGTAATTTCCGCTCTTTTAGTGAATTAATATGCCAACTTTGGTCAAGCAGTTGAATTAAGCAGAAATGACATTGAATATAATTATGCGGGTTCGTGTTTCAACTCTTAACAGAATATTCAGATAAGTGAATTTTGATTTTTTTTTTTTGTTAGTGATTCTCAACAAAGGAAAGTACAATGACACTTTTTATAGGAAGATGCTTTAAGGGCAATGAAGACATTTCTACATTTTTTTCCACAAATTTAAATGTTTTCTTCTACTTTTAGACTTGCATCTTGATCAATTTGGAAAGAATACATATCGTCGTTGGTCAGGAAAAACCTCCTATGTGCTTTTGGCCCTTGAACATGTTTAAAACAAAACTGCCAACAGGTTACATAGGAGAATTTGCTTTAAACATGTTCAGGGGCCAATGACACATAGGAGGTTTTTCCTGCCTAAAGACGATATATTCACGATACTCACCTATACCACAAAGCCTCCCATTCCACCCAGCTTCACAGATACAGGAGCTATTAACACACTGGCCATGGAGCGAACAAGGCAGATCACATATGGGCTCGGAACAATCCGTTCCAGTCCAGTTGAAATCACACTGGCATAGACCTAGCTGGCAGGTGGCGTGCTCACCACAGTCTAAATCTGTGCTGCAACCCAAAGATTCTGAAATGGGAAACAAGTGAAGGAAAACTTACACTTAAAGTTAACAAATCAAACAAGTTTTTACTTAACTTACCTTAATAGTTTATAAAGTTTACTTAAGTATGCCACAATTCCTTCCCCCAGCTTAAATGTACTTTTGGTTATACAACGGTAAGGTGAGTGCTTCTGGAGCAAATCACACATTGTAAATCTCGCAAACTATATAACTTATGTGATTTTATTTTTCTTAACATAAACACTTGACACCCAAAAGTACAGCTTGTTTATAGCAACGTATTCTGACACAAAGCTTCACAAACTAAAGAGAGTTGTTTTTCTGTAAAAATTCCAAGCAAGTCAGAAGTTGCAATAGAGTCACTGGAGCAAGTAAGATTGAAGATTGACTACAGCGAAACACCTGTAACTTATGTGCCTACTTGTTGTGCAATTTTCAATTCGCTAGAACAGACTCATCTTGCCAGCGGCAATATTCAACATCTTCAACTACAGAAACACTTAGCCTGAACAAATATGTTTGACTCTCCTAGGTCTAAACATATCCGTCAGAGTAAACAGCGGTGCAGCTTGCCATCCTGCTTCTTTTCTATCATGGGCTATTCCAGTTGAAATCCATACTACCCCTGTGGAAGATTTTTGATATATCTTCCACAGGGGGAGTATGTTTTTCAAATGTAATTTATCATTTTGAAACCCATACTCCCCCTGTATTATAGATTTACCTATATCTTCCACAACTGGAGTAAGTATTTCAAATGGAAGTTACCCAATTGTGTATTCTATTCAAAATTCATACTCCCTCTGTGGCAGACTTTAGCTAAATCCTCCACAGGGGTTGTGTGGATTGTAAATGGAATAGCCCAACTGCCGAAAAGGGTACCCTTCAGGTCTATCTCACTTCGTTCACATGTCCCATTTAATCCCCATTGCTGAATTTCTATTCATTCAAGTTTGACTCCAATATTCTTACTATAAATCATTCAAAATCATCGTAGTGCATGATAATGTTCTACAATAAGCTTAAACATCGTTGCTATGCATTTCTGTAAAAAACTCATTGATTTCACCCTCCAATTATCACACGCTGGTATTTTGCAAAATGTTACCAAATTTGCCACAGGTCATAATTTTCTGAATAGACTATAGTACCTTGTAATATACATTGGATTACACACAAGTGATGTGTTTTCAATTTAGAGTCGCATATTAACCTACTAGAGCATTATCACCAAGTATACGAAAGATGCTTTATGTATTATGGTTTACAGAGCCTGTTGCCTATATATTGCATTGTATGTTCAAATTTGAAATTATCATGCAAAACCTAGTTCAAAGTGTATATAGTCCAGGTTTGTTTTCATGGGAAATTGCACAGTTTAGCTTTAATCAGTAATATTATTGATAGAATTTTTACATTTAATGTAAATCATAATCCTAAAGAGTACCACTAACACTAATTAACTCTATTCAAATATGGTAAATTAAATATATTATTTCAATTTTTAAAACCACCAATACTCAAAAATATTTGTATTTAAATTGTAAGTAGTTAATTATTTCATTTCATTATAAAAATAAATGTTAATAAATAAGTGAGTCTTTTTAAATAGATTTATTGATATGGGTAGTGGGACATATTTAACTGAGCCTGTCAGTTGGAATAAGACCTCTACAGTTTTTTCACAAAATTTCTGAAAACGTTTCTCAAATTTGAGATCTTCCCCTTTTGTTGAACCAAAACAAATTGTCCAGAAAATTGAAATTGGTATAGAGCTTATTCCATGAACAACATGCAATCATGTTTAATAATGAAGTGCCTATGAAATGGGCTGTTCGGGTTGAAATCCATACACCCCCTGTGGAAGGTATGATCTTAATATCACACACAGGGTGTAAATTTCAAATGGGGTTACCTGAATGGGTGACTCCATTTGAAATCTACACCCCCTGTGTGGGAGATTAAGGTCATAGGGGGTGTATGATTTTTAACTGGAACAGCCCACTGATCTGATGAGATGTTGCCGTGGACAGCTCCAATGTGTGCAATATCGCCATGCCATGTGATGAAATATAAAGCAGGTTGCACAAGACAGCAGCCAAATGAATGTTTTGTTATAAATGACTAAATTGATGGATAGATGCATGGATCTTAATGTGAATAACATTCGCTTCAAAACTGAAATTTATACGATCGTGATGTTTTTACAGGCATGTGAAAGTCATTCCTTCATGATTTGGATACTACAGATTTATGATGAAGCTCTTTATGAGTGTATATGATATGACTGCATTAGCATGAATGAGCTTAATGTTTTTGGCGATGATAATGAAGATGAGATTTAGTGCTGTACATACGTGAATACATTTCTTAATAGTTTATCAGTATGATCTTTTAATTAGTAATCAACGTTGCAATGTCATATTGCTGATAGAGGCAAACAAATGTCTAAGTGGCAATTTTCGCAAAATTTGTGAATAGAGGTCGCAAATTTTAACAACCTACTTGATATGAAATCTTTTGATATAATAACATTGTAAAGGCATGCAGTTCACAAAAATACCACCAATCAAAGGTCAGAGAAAAAATTTCTGTATATGGAAATAACCGCTTTCACAGAAGCATTGAAACGGATGTCCTTGCTTCAAATTCCATACATCACACTGACAGTGCAATAAATTACTGTCAGTTGTGAAGAAAGAAACCTCTTTGCAAAACGTGAAATTTTGTTTCATTTAGCAAATAGCAAGGACTCATGAAATGTCTACGCTGGTAAATGTTTCTTTTCTCCACAGGTCTTGGGGAATAGATATTGATTGATTCTGTCCAAATCGCATAAATTTCATGCCTTAAAATGTTTTTGATTTACAATATTGCCATTGCAACTTTGTTTGAACAGAATGAAAGATTTCCCATTTGCAGAGGCACCCTAGCGTTAGCTTTAGATATTTAATTAGTTTGTTTATTTTTCACCCAACTTACCTGGGTGAAAAATCAATAAAATAATTAAATGTCCAAGGCAATCTTTAAATAGTGCGCCTCTGACAAAGAAAACTTTCAAAACTTTTAGAGATTTTGTCATAACTTTAAATTAAAATTTCAACTGATAACATGTAAAAATTGTGAAATTAAAATGCTGGCAAAAAAATAATAAATTATTGCACAGTAATGTTACCAGTCATTCTATTTTTGACACAGGATTATGAGCTATGATTAGCATAACATAAAAATAACTTAAGCCATGTCAGTGACAAATGCTGCAGATAATTCAATGTAAGTTCAAGCTTAGCATGCCATGTGAAGTCAAATGCGCGGATTTCAATTCATGTGAATATGGTTCTTGCTAGCTGTGTAAACATAGAGCCGTGGCACCATGAATTATGTCAAAAGTACATACACAAAAGATCCTCAAAGTTTTTATATTCAAATTGGCCTATATTATTTAAGTAAATCCTAATTGCCAATGCTTATTCTTGCTAAAGTTTATATAATGTGCAGAACTCCCACTCACTCATCAAACACTTGTCAATCATATTTACAAAGCCGTCTTTCTGAATATGCTCATATTTATTTATGATAACTCGTAATCTGACATTTTCACTTGACATTTACTTAACTAAGATTGACACAGCTTAAAGCATTAAATAAGATTTAAATAGGAATAAAATCAAATCAAGAAGGTCACAAGCAGCCATTTTAATTCAGAGTTCTTAAAAATAAATTCTTGGCTCATTGTAAAGTAACCTATGATAGATTTTTAATTTTGTTATGACGATGTTTAATCGACAATGTCAGGACTATTACATGATAATTTATGTAGGCACTTAGTATGAGTAAGCACATTTATTGTGTCCTCATCATGTTAACACTGTTTATCTAGGCAACATGCCAGTTTACTATTCTGTCAACATAAGGACTAGATTTATGTACCTATGTTATGTTAACATTAAACAATGTTGAGAGGTTTGGCAAAGTTATTTGTTATTGTTATAAATTTTATTGTCATCTAGTTCAGTTCTTTCAGTTCATCTAATTTAGTACTTGTTTTTTATTAGTTGGTTCATATTTAAAATTTCATTATACACATCACTATTTTCATCTAGTTCAGTTCTTTTCAGTCCATCAAAATCAGTTATTATTTTTAATTACTTGGTTCAGAGTTAATATTTAATATTTCATTATTCACATCACTATAACTGCAACATTATAGACAATTAACTTTTATTGATTAAATTAGAGTAAGAACCTATATAATTAATGAGCAATTAAGAACCACAAATTATGAACTATTATTTAAAACAACGAAACTGATTAACATCATTAAAATTAATTACAGCAATCATTTTATTAAAAATATAAGATCGACTTCCATTCCAACAAATTTTATTTCATTTTGAAACCAAGATGATGGATTATGAATCAATCGGACTCAAACTTAAACACTTTTCCATATATTTCAAGAAGCTATAATTTTAAAAACAGGGCGCAGTAAAAGCCAGTGTCACTGCTATGTCCACCCTATGCGTGGCCCGAGTTTATCCTTTTAAGCTTGCAGCATCTTATGTCAACTAAACTTAGGGGTTCGCAGTCTCCTAATAAATCTATTATCAAAGACAGGAAACTATTCAATGATCCGCTGCCTTTCCTTTATTACGTGCAACTCAAGTGCAGGATAATGAACAATGAAATACTTCCTAGTTCCCAGTTGAACTTGATCATGACTTAACAAGTATTGAATGGGCTATTCCAGAAAATAGGTGCACACCCCCTATAGAGGAGTAAATTTTCAATCAAAGAAATGTCCGGATTTCCAAATCTGCTTTCTGAAAACGACTGGAATTCCAGTTGCCAATATTACTGGAAAAAGCTTGGAAATCCAATCAAATGAAGGAAAAATCACGAAAATGTTGAAAATTAGCTCTCAAATTGAGGATTTCTGATTTTGAACTATTTTTCTGCCGGATTTTTTTGCCTTTGGGCACTTTAAAAGTCTGGATTTCCAACAGTCACGACTGGACAAAAAGTCCGGATATCCGAACTCCTCTATAGGGGGTGTGCATCTATTTTCTGGAATAGCCCAATATTTCAATATGATTTTTTTTCATTTGCGGAATATACTGATACACTGAAATTAGTACAAACAATTCTTTATGCTCTGCGTGGTATTTTAATGCATTTTCATGCTGATTCCAAATATAGTCATGTACATTCTGAAATTTTTAAATTAAAAAAAATATAAATTTCGTCGTCTGTAGTCGACACCTGCATGGAGAGAGTTAGGGCACAAACATTCCTAGTATTTAGCCTAGCAGGTCCAGACCTTTTGAAATGCTGAATTTTTGTGATTTCCATGGTGAAGTCAATAAAAATATTCTATGGTATTCCCAGGTAAAATCTGTTGTAGTTTTAATCAACCAGAGAATAGACCAAAATAACCAGGCATGCTGCCAGTGCAAATTGACTTAGCATATCGTAAGCATAATTGAGTGCTTGCGAAATGCAATTGACATATATGCACAGAAAATGTTATGCTTATACTGCCGCATATAAAAGGTAAAAATTAGTTTGACTCGTGAACAAATTAAAATTATTGCTGCTTATTTGCTTTCCGAACAGAGTATAGGAATGGAAAAAGATGGTTACCGAAACAAGAAGACAATCATCAAAATGCAATAAGAATTTACTTCGCTGTAGCTGAAACTTATCAGAGAACATGTCGTTTCTTGCTTCCTGTTCCACATACATAGAGTGTGACATATCTGTATGTATACTAACTTGGTAAGAGGAGAACCACAAAATTTAATATGCTGCCCACAATTTGATTGGTACTAGAGCTAGAAATGCCAACCCACTGAAGATTTGAAGGTTAACGTATGCAATATGCACACTTTAACACCTCCCTGCTCTCTTTTCATTTAAATTTAGAACTGAATTCATCATTTTCGCAAGGATTACCTGTCAAGATCCAGACAAAATATGATATAGAATGTAAAAATGTATTCTGTAAGGTTCAGCTATTGTAAAACAGTGATGGTCTATAATGAGACGGTGATAGAGACATGTGTCACAAAATGTGGACCATTTTGCCGAACACTCTCATTTCCAATGGCATAGTTCAAAACTTCTATTTAACAATCATATCTCACAATTGGACCTCAAGATGTGGGGTATGAGGTTGTGTACCCAGCACATTCAAAGGTCATATCAAGAGTGTGAAAGCTATTATAGGGGTTAAAGAACTTTGTCCTGTGGATGATTATGTTTAAGATTCTAGCGCAACTTCAATAACATGCTGTAAAAGTGGAAATTTTTACACAATTTTTGTTTGTTTGTGATTTTTGCCAATTTAGATCCATTCTCTTGTTTTTAAATTTGCAATTTTGAGCTTCCATACATAGAACTACACAGAGAGTAAATATTTTCGCATGTTTTAAATTTTGCACTAGTTTGTAAGTATGTGAAATGGTAAAAATTAATGCAGCGTGAAAATGTCCACTTTTACAATAAGTCTGTAAACACTAAGCTTTCTTTGAAATTTACCACATTTTCTTTTTTTCCTTTCTTTAATATCATTTTATTATTGAAAAATAATATTTTTGAGCAAGTACCTGATCCATTTTAATATATTTTGCAACACTCTATATGTGTGGTAACAATATTTGGTGCAAATGAAAAGCCGCCATCAAAGTGACGGCTTCATCATGAAATTATGTTAGTAGTTAGTAATGAAAAATGTATGGATTAGTATAAGCGACATAGCCAGAAACATGAAAATTGATAGCAAAAGCTCGTCTCAGCTTATCTTGTAATGCAAATGGATGCACATTCTAAACTTGCAATAGTCATCCAATTTCATATATATTATACATTTATTTTGGTTCCCATTTCTCAAAATGTTTGACAGAAAGGCTTGCTATGTTTCACACATAGCATCAACATTCCTTGTTTGGACTTCTTCTTTTTTAAGAAGAAAAAGAAAATATTCTCGGGTCAAATCCCAACAATTGCAATTTCTCTTTCGTTCAAATGTTACTTTAATGAATTACGAGCAACACTGTACAAACAGTGTTGCCATAATATACCCTGTCCCCACCCCTCTGGCTATGCTTATCACTACACACTTCCACTCTCAATTTCCGTGAGCACAGTTCAATTTCACCCCCGTAATACATATCGGAATAGGTTGAGATCCTCTTTACGAATACCCATCAAATATAGCAAAGTTCAGAGTTTTCTATACTGATGTATGTATATTGTTGAACTGTTCCAGAGGATTTGAGGTGATGGATTGTATGTAGTGGTGTTAGTATAACCTGTTTTAGTACCTTGTTCACAGGCTCTCCCAGTCCAGCCATAATCACACATGCATATGGCCCTGCTAGGATCAAATACACCATGCAGTGAGCAGTCCATGCTAGTACATCCAGGCACCTTACCCCACGCGGGGGTAACACTCCCAGAATCCATCGCAGTCGTCAGGGTGCTGCCATCCGTGACCATAGACACCCCACCGGACGGCGCCGTAGGTTGAGGCTGAGCAGGTTCCGGGGTACCCTCTTGTTGCAAGTGTCGCGGTGTATCCGGGATAGCAGTAGCACTGAGCGTGTTGGCATATTCCATTTCTAGAGCAGGTTGGATCGGCGCAGTCGACTGTCGGTACAACAGGGAGGTGAGAACAGACGATGTGATACTCTTTTTCTACGCTCTAATTACTGTGCTTTATGTAAGTCAACTTGTGTTATATCACTTGCCATTTTCCAAGTGATCAAACTTGGTTAACTAAGCATACAGACATAGATCTACCGAGTGTGCACAACTATCCTTGCTAATAATTTGATTCTTATTAAAATACCCTATGGGGACTATATTGTACATGCATAGCATATTGCATACTTTGTAAGTGAGCACACATTACTCGTTAGAACACACCGTGCACTTTATTCCTTTATATCGCTCAATAATAACATGATATTTCTTTCCAAAAATTATGTTTATAAGCATTGGTAAGGGGTTTTCCACTGACAAAGAGTCTTTGCAAGCCATTTAACTATCTACACAGTGGTCAGGCGACACCTGCTACCACTTTGTATAGAGGCTCACATCACACTATTAAACTACTATTAAAGCATCATTGAAAAGTCTTTCAGATATAAAGGGTTTAAAAAATAGTTATTCTGCCATCCAAAAAAATATAAGTCAATGGTTAATAACAACTTGTTTACAAATTATAATTGATATTTGAAACACTATTCTAGAGATGTCACCAAATTTTATCAAAAGAGGAACTCATATTAAAAGCGGAATGAAAGGAATAAACCTCTGCTTCATTTTCCTAGTGAAAGGTGGTGAAATTGTAGACGTACCTTCTTCACACGATGCACCCTTGAAACCCTGATAGCATAGACACTCTCCTTCACGGCAAACACCATGACCATTGCAATTAGCTACAAGGCATTGATTCTGTGGGATATCACACTCAAATCCCTTCCATCCCACAAAGCATTCACATTGGCCGCGATAGTAGTAACCATGCCCTTTGCATAACACTGGACACACATCTGTGAAAGGTGACGAGAGAATGTAGAAATATGTCAAATTTTGTTATAATTTTAATATATAAAAGGCAAATCAAAACAATATTGATACATGTTTCCAAGCCTAAAGACAGCTAAATGTTGCTGACAAGAATTCATGATCTTGGCATTCACCCAAACTCATAATATCACAGAAATGTAATAACAGCACATGAAGGGGCATTTCGTGATCCACAGTCTCAACCCCCCCCCCACACTTTTCTTCAAAAAAGTTGAGATTTTTATACCATCAGAAACCTCTGGCTACACAATGTCTGTGTGCAAAAAATTCTTGCAGATTCACTTGCTTCTAGCAAAAACATCGTCAAATTTGTATCTGTTAACAGAATGAAATTACAACACAGAAGCCTATGAAGCCTATGTACAACCATGCACAATTTGCAAACACAAAATCAGAATCAACTGAAATTACCATATAAAGATGTTACAATCCAAAATATTCCTTTATAAAAGTACATTTTGTTTGAGATGCACTTTCATGAGAAATTATATTGTTTTGTCTGGAAAAATATGCAATTTGGTCATTTTCATAACCATGAAACTTATTTTGAATTGTAACTTAATGAATCATGTCTTACTTTAGCCTGATCATGTTTCAATGGGCGAGTGAGTAGAAATACTGCCCTCTATGATGTAGCATCTCCGGGATCTTCATCTGAATTCTTGCATTTTGTAATGATCCACCTAAATGTGGTCTTAAATGGGTAAGACTTAGTTCCCGTACTCCCCAAAGAGATTAGGATATGTAGGGTTTTGGGTTGGGTTTAGAGTTACAATCAGAGTTACCGGTTATGATTTAGTGATTAGGGTAAATGGTTAAGAGAAGGACACTACATTTTGATACTTATTGCTTGTATCTTATCAACCCCTAAATACATGAATGAAATCATCAGGTTTTGAACCTAATTGTATGTATTTTGAATGAAATACCCTTGAATGCTTGAACCTTTAAATAAGAAGCCCCATTAAAAGCAGTTCTTCTGGGTTGACCAAACCTGCCTGGTTATCAAATTAATCAGTGACAAGGGTATCTCTGAATTTGAAAGGTGCTAATTGATGTTTTAATGTTATTGCATCAATTAGCACCTGTAAGATTCAGAGATAACCTTGTCACTCATTAATTTGATAACCAGGCAGGTTTGGTTCACCTCCAGAAGTACTGCTCTGGTGAGCGAGGCTTCCTCTTGAACCTAGAATCATGATTTCTTACCTTGTGAGCAATCTTCACCAGTGTATGCCGGATGACATACGCAGTCTCCATCGATGCACACGCCATGACCACTACATCCATGAGGACAATTCTCAGCCCAATCGGCTATAAATCAGGAAGAAAAGATGATAAATCAAACTAATTAAGTAATATATCTACCTGAGTGTAAAATTAGTACATGTAGATTATAATATTCTATATGACATAATGAAATCAAATGCAAGGTGTCACTTTGACCATATATGTAATTGATCTAAATACAGTTGGTCAGAGTCACAAATTATCCTCCGCCACTGTAATTCACCTCAACATCTGAGCTATAAAATCTGACTTAACTAAACATGGGCCCACAGGATTGTATGCGTCACAATGAAGTACACCGAGTCATTTGTTAAGCAAAATAATTTGTATTTTTGTCCCATGAAATAATTGTTTGCCCATATCACACTGAAATCGGACTTATAATGTATGGATTATTTCAGAAAACAGAAAACACCAAAGTGCATTCTAAACTTTAAAGTAATTCTTTTGGCCAAACCTCAGAATCAATTTGAGTGAAGAATTCACTAAAGCCCATCACAACAAGAACCACTAGACCAACAATTGGCATGTCTGTACCCATTTGAATGCACTTATGAACCACTGAAATCATCTAAATAAGTTAATACACATCTACATGCATTTTACACATAACCATATGAACTGAAATTCCCCACACTGCAAATCCTTGTGAAACTTTCATTTCAATATTTTTGAATATTCAACCCATATTCAACAATGAAATGTTTAGCTTTTAACTATAAATACACGCAATCCTATCCACCTCTCTAACTCGCTCGCTTGCTTGACGATAAGAAATCAAGATCAACCTAAGCCCAACAATCCCCCATTACTATGTTTTCATTTTCAATCCTTAGTATTTCCTAAGGGACAAAGAGGGAGGGAAAGTCATATCCAAGGTTAAGATTACTTCAACATGTTTAATGCATCAAGGAATACAGGTAGATGAGAAATCTATTCTCTACATCTTGATCTGTGTACGTATTTCTTTTAGTTATATCAATATATATGTTATGAATATCATTTAATCAAAAAATTCAAGTCAGCTCTGATCCCGGGAGGATTGTCCGAGCCTTTTTTAAACATCTATGACAAGCACTCATATGCATCCACTTGAAACAAACCTATGTGTGAGTACAAGACAGTTGTAGCAACACAAACCGTATGGTACAATTTTGCACTTTTTTTAACCACACTGATGTGAATATCACGGTACGAGACAAAAAATTACATATTTTATATACTATTTGAAAAAATATATATTTTTAAGCTTTCATCACAAAATTTAATTCAAATTTAATATCTCTGCTTCAAATATTGATAACAATGAGTACCAACATGCCTGGTTAGTCCGGAAGATGGTCCAGTGGTTCTTGATCTATAGACACTTTATTTCATTTGAAAAGTCAAATCATTTAAAGAATTGTGCACGGTTAATTTTACAGCCCCTTCGCTACAAGCCAAAAGCCTCATTTTTAATGGCAAAGTTCATGCTCCATTTTAAACAATCATAGCTCATAATTTGAACTCACATTGTTGAGGATGAGTTTTTATACCCATCACATTCAAAGGTCAATCCATTATGTACTAACATTCTAGGGTTAAAGAACTGTGCCATGATGATGAGAATGCTTGAGATTCTTATTGCATGCATGCAGAATATTTAAAGTGCAGTGACCATAAGGCTGTTCTAACAAATTAACCACATTAACACATGATGAAACTGATGTGGTCCTCGTCTGACTCAACCCGTCAGCAAGGCTCTGCTTGCCCGCTCACATCAACGCTAACTTTGGATAAACGTGCGAAGCAAAAGTCTACTTAAATTAATTGGGTCTATTAGGTATCTAAGAAATTAAGGACAAGTTGTTTTTCCAGCAATTTGAGCGCATTTAGTTTGTTACCGACTACTCGTCAAGTTAAGTTATTATCAAAATAAAGACTGAGAGGTTGTAACAAGCTGTTATAGTAACCCAAATAAAATAATTTATGCATGATTTTAATGAAAAATCCTTTACTTGGATCTGCTGATAATATGAAATCATTTTGAATAACGTGAAAAGTAATTTTAGTGGTCAAATTCAATGAGAAAGCTTTGACTTTGATTTTATTTAAGTTCAAGAACATTTAATTCAAATTATTTGAAAATATGACAAACATTAACATGCAATTTCTTGGCACAGAATAGTCAGCCTAATCAAGCAAATCCCGAATCCGGATGATATACCTAGCGTCATATGCTAATCTGTCACTAAACCGTACAAAATCATCTCAGATAGTAGCAACTTTAGTTTCGAGATCTCAACATAAGTGAATTCTACAAAATGAGTCTAATAATCAGTCTTCCATGCTAATATCTAGTTGCAACCACAACATCTTTTCATCAACCCTGCACATTTCAACAAAGTTATCCCTGTAACAACATACTTCCATATGTAATCACCATAGCATCACCGTCTCATCATCACTTCCTCATTCACAGATGCTCCCTATTTTCATAGCATCACCCTCTGTGATCCTGTCGCATCTCAAAATTGAAACTCTATCTTTATAAATACCACTCATCGCTTCTCAAAATAAAAACTTCTCACATCTGGTTTACTGAAGATGCATAAATTCCATACTATCATCCACAACTTCCTGTTTCTCTTCTTTAATAGTTCAAATGGTGCTGTCTCAGGTCAAACCATGAAAGTACACTGTTCTTCTATCACAATCCACAACATGCTCAACTATCAGGGCACAGTTCTTTAACTCTAATACACTTGTTCAATTACTGAATGACCTTAGAAATTTTGGGTACAAAAACTCACACTCTGCAACTTGAGGTCAAATTTTGCACTATGATTTTTGAATTGAGGTTATTGAACTATGCCACTGGGATGAGGTCATTGTTGCATAACTTGCATTGTTGTCCATAGTGTATTAGGCTTTATCAAGAAACCATGTGTGAAAATAGTTTGACCATTAGCCAAGTCTACTTATTATTTATATGTGGTTAATCAATGGCGAGGTCTTGTTTTTAGGTCACCAGTATTTTATACTCATTGTTTACTGTAGCACTATAAATCCCATAGAAAAATCCACCGAATTTGAAACACTTCCATTTAAATTTCTCGACCAAAAAATTTGCAAATTTTCTACTCACAATTGCTTATAAATGTGCAATTTAGTTGTTGACAATCAATGAAAATATAATGGATTTGAAAATAACATGTCCAACATACTTAAAACAAATGACATGTTTACAGAAATTTGAGACCAAACTTTAAGCTTCCTTGAGTCAGCAGCATTACTGTGTTTACAATGCTGTTCTATTTTCTGTATTATTTTGTGTGACATCTGTGTATATACTTTTGTCTAGACCTCACAACTACAATTTTTGTTTTCTTCTTGTCTCAAGATATTTTATGTGGGTCCTTGTCCTGAATTCTTTTGTGTGTGTTTTTGCACATTAAAAAAAATTATAGCAAGGTTTACAACAAATAAGCAATGAAAAGTTACATTGCCCATAAGAATTGACCTTTGACATTGCTGACAGGAGGAAGGAAAACAAAGTACTTTGACCTCTCACCTTCTTCATCCATGGATAGTTGTACCTCCTCTGCTTCCTTGCCGTCATTATACATGCCAATAATCCAAATGCCTGGATCCAAATGTCTCACAAAAGACAAAGTCCCTTGGTCCACCTCATTTGATCGTTTAACAATTTGAATCATTGCATCTGATGATTGTGACCTAGTCCTAATACCGAAGCCGCTGCTCGCTTACTGGTACCGTGGGCAGTCCTTAAAACATCTTTGTAAGTTCTTTCGAAAGATTTATCTACTCTGCTACTCCTTGCATAGACCAAGTCTTGTGAACTTTCACTTCGTCTAGTCCGTATGTGATCGGACCACGGATCCCCTGCGTACACTTGCACAAAATCGTGGCTAGTGTGGCTAGGGACGGAGTCATGGCTTCGACAGAGCAAAATGTGCCTGTTTGGGGAGGCTCAGGTTGAATTGCACATATTGTGGCCTATCCACATGCATTTCGGTGAAAGCAAAGCCCCCCTGGAACCCGTTTGTAGGGGCACACCTAGTTGCACTGGGGTTGGACGAGTTGGTGGCGTTGTTGGACCTGTAAAACCAAACACATAAAAAATTTGATTAGAAACATACAAAATCTGAAAAATCATGCAATATTGTCAAAATGCTCTTTCTTTCTTTAGTCCATCATTCTTTTATACAATATCATGCATACAAGTCTGCATCCTTTAACATCTCTCTGACATCTTCACCACCCTGTAAAAATAGAGTGTGAATATTAGAACTCAAGCCATCCTGTATTACCGAATCTCATGCCATCCTTCTGGAATTATGCCATATCAAATTTCCTCAGGTTTATCAAGACATCACACCTCTAGCAGGCAATGTATTGTTAA